>NW_028190912.1:0-44452 GCF_048542155.1 Nylanderia fulva
GATTTGCTGAATCTTATCGTCATCTTCATTAGCAATAGTGCCTCCAGTTTTTATTTCGGCAGGAAAGAAGTTGGTCAGTTTCGGTAGTTTATTTTTAAAATCTTCATGTTTCTGTTTCGCTTTACGTTTCGAAGTACCACTAGCGTATTTTCGTGGAATCATCACAAACGATAAATGGTAGACCGATAAACATGGACTTTTCCAACGGATGCGGACGTCTTTTACTTTTATTCATGTGACAATTGCCGCACGCGGCAGGGCGGCCACAACGTCATGAGAAATAAATAAATTTTAGGGACTTTATATATGTGTGTGTGTGTGTGTGTATATCTTCAGATAAAAACACCAGTGTACTTTTTTTTACTGAATATTGTGTCTGTACACGATGATTCATTGTATGAGGAATGCAAAATTAAAATTTTTAATTATTTATTTGCATTTGATTATTTACTTTCATCGATGAAATACAATTTTATTTGAAAGCTAAGGGGCCCCTTATAAAGATGGGGCCGGGGGCTGTAGCCCCCTTAGCCCCCCCTTAACCCAGGACTGGTACTCATATAAAAATTGCAGCACCGAAATTACATCCAGAAGCTTACATAAATAGAAAAAGCTATCACTCTATATAGACAAAGGTATTTTTGTAAAAATGTTAAATTATATTTTTTTATGAATAAAAATTCTGCAGACATATGTAATGTAACCGTTGTTTTGATATTAGTCCGTCGGATCGATAAAGATCCGGGAAATCGGGCCGATGTAAGTGGCCGACGGCACACCTTCGGCGCGGAGAGCGGGAGATTCGCGTAAACACGAAAAATATGTTTAATTGGGCGCCAAGCGCGAGATTCGCGCCACTCTGAAAAGTTACAAATCGACAGATGACCTTTATAATCAGTAATTCCTCCCGAAAATTTCCGCGACGGTGATAATCGACTCGCTCAGATCGTCAGGGGGTAGAGGGGCGAGTTCGGACGGGAGAGAGGACGGAATTCGAGAGAGGCTATTTGAAATCGCTCAAGTGTAACAAGCATTAAATATATTTGAACAATGATGAACGAAGATAGAAAAATAATCGTATAAAAGCTTGAGTAAACGGTTAGGTCAAGAAAGAAAAGTCAATATTCTTTCAATATACTACGGAGTGAACTCCGTTTTAGTGACGCCGGAATACAAATAAGCGAGGCCGTAATTTGATTCGAACAATATAATGCTGCGTATTTACGGCCGAGACGCGGCGCGTTGTTATTGTTCCGCGCCTTTGAGACGACCCGACGCGGTGATATCGGGCGACACGCGGGACCCGGAAGTAAATTCGCACGCCTACGTGTCGAATAATTATTAACGCACGAGACTTAATAAGGTCCGTGCGACGTAATTCATTCTGATGCAGTACAAAAAATTCATTCTAGGCAGTACAAAATTTCCGAAAACTCGAGTAGGTCCCGCGCGACTTCCTTTGAGATCGATCACGCCGGTCGTCCCTCGCACAATATTACAACGAATCAGAAAAATGCGCGAATGATGATATGCGCGAGACAGATTACGCTATTTCTTATGCGTGACTCTCGACAATTTTCCATTCTCCGATATAGAAATCCTAATAGACGAGAACAACACAGTAATTACGAGACGATACTTTGATTGTACATTAATGTGACCAAAATCGCGGCGACTGTCGGCGTATCCGCGGGAGAGAGAGAGTCTCTCTTAATATACGCGCGGGAGAGAGCACGCGGTCGGCCGGGCGCCGGGATAAATTCTACGCGGAACGAAACTCTAAATCAAATCTCTCGAAATATCACGAAAGTACACCGGTGAATCTAATAACCGGCCGCGGCCGTGACACGCTTCTCTCCCGAATACGGTACTCACAAAAAAGAATTTAGCGGCTTTACAAGAGTATAGGGCTGTTCGTCTCACCGGTATCGGTGGGTCCTTCGATGCGTCGGCATCTACACGCAGGAACCTCTGTTCTCGACAACGCTCCGCCAGACAGTGACGAGCAAGAGACCTGCCGGGATCACGCCTGATAATGAATTGGGCATTTTCCACCCGTGGCGCTCCTTATCCTGCCAGGGCCGCCGGGTGCCCCGCGGGGCCCTGCGAATTTGCTTGATGCAAATTTTCTCTCGCCGTTCCTCTGTGCTTCCGCTTCGGGTTCCGTTATTCCTCTTTATTTTCGTCGGGGAGACTCCTATGAGCGCGCCTCTTTGCTGTTCCTCCAAAAATCCGCCAGATCGATTGTTTGATCGATGGTGAACTTTCGCACATCCAAATAGGCTGAGGCTCGAGGCAGTGCTTCTCCCGTGCCTCTAGTTTCCGGGGCTCTCTCGCTTCTCGCGAGGGAGTGGCCATCCCCGTCTCTGGTCGGAATCTCTGTGAAAGAAGGAACATTTTACGGCGGTATCCAGGTTCTTAACGGGAGAAGCAATCCAGAAAATCTATGTGAGAATAATATTTACCGGGCGTGATCCGGACTTGGTGGCCTCTGCTCGGTCCTAAATCGTCCTCTTCGTACTCTCCGTCCTCTCACTCTTTCTCTCTTTCTGTTTCTCCGGTTGAGACACGTACCCTATGCAAAATTGCTCGCCAAAAACGCAAAAATCGCTTAAACAAAATTATAAATAAAATAATTCGCGGAACGGATGCGCGGGACGCATCCTCCTACGCGGAAGAAAACGCAAAACTACTTTTCGGGTGCTCTCTCTCTCTCTCTCAAAGATTGGCGAGAGAGCAAAGGTTCCCGAATTTCCCGCCTTCCCGGCCGGGCCTTCGGCCCTTGTGACGGACAGTAAAAAATGTCACGTCACAGTAATAATAATATTATTATTTCCTCTTTTTTTAGATAATATGTGATAATGAATTAAAAATCACTCATGTTTATGCAGGACAAGTAGGGTCAGTGCATGACATGAGAGTTTTTAGATTATCTGGCTTTGAAGACATGTGTACCGCAGAAAACTTTCCAGAGAATAGCCATTTATTAGGTGATGCCGCATATGGCATCCAAAAATATATAATGGTTCCGTTTAAAGATAATGGACATTTAACAGATGCACAAGTAAAATATAATACTTGTTTGTCTGAAGCGAGAATGATGGTAGAAAGAACAATAGGCTTGTTAAAAGGAAGATTTCGAAGTCTTTTGGATATATTACCTATGAGAAGAACTGATTTGATACCTAAATATATTTGTGCTTGTTGTGTTTTACATAATATTTGCTTAATACGAAATGATTACATTGATGATATTCCAATTATTGTACAGCCAAATGAACCTGTACAATATGAAATCGAAAATATACCTCAAATTATACGAGAAGAAGGTATTGAGAAACGTAACGCTATTGTATATCATTTGCAAAATGAAAATTATTTTGAATAAAGTTGTATAAAGTTATAAAACATTTTTTTTCTTATATTATCTTTATATTTTTAGATCCCTATACCATATAATATACAATTAAAAAAATAGATAAGATTATGTATATATTTACACACACATGCATAGAATCATAAGGAAGCTGAGTAAAAAGCTTTTGCACAATAAAAAATAACAGGAACAAGGAATAACATAGGAAAGCAAGAGAGTACTTTCCTACGTTCTTTCCGTGATCCTATTTCTATTACTTTTAAATAATACTAGAGCTTTTACAATACATATACTATAGATAAATGCACGCATAAATACTTTACGGGATCTATCCACATACACAATTAATTTACATACACAATTTAATTTGTATGTACAATAAACTTTATTAAAGAATCTATCACAATTTTTCTTACATTATTTAAAATAAAATTAAACTCATCATAATTTTATATTAAAGTGACATAACAGTCTTATATGCACATAACAGTCTTATATATTTTAAGAATACATAACAGTCTTATATATTTTTATAAGAACCAATAAAATATTAATTATATAAAAGTTATTACTTTTTAAGTATTTCTGTTATTAAATTTTCAATACTTGTTAGACGAGTCATTTTTTCTTCATGTCTTTTTTTAGCATTTATCTCTTTTTCTGCTTTCATTTCTAAAGATTTTTCTAAATAATCTTCTACTGCGTTTTGAATTTTTCGTTTCCTTGGCACTGCAAATAAAAAATAATTAAGAAATTAATAAATAGAAAAAATTAAAAAATGCATGTACTACAAAATATTTTAATAGAAAATATAAAACAAAAATGTATATATAAGTGCAAATATTTTATTTATTTTTCTTTATATATTTTAGATGTAATGTAATTATGTGTTTACCTGATTTTATTGTGTCATTGTTCTCTGTATTATTTGTAGTATCATTAATATTAGCAGAAGTGAATTAAATATATATATTTTATAAATTAAACTTCGGCTCGTATACAATTAAAATATGTGATATAATAAAAGGCCAACTTAACGAGCTTATATGCTATTAATTGAAAAATTTATTTATTAATTTACGTCATACTATACAAAAGTTAAGATAAACGTTTCGACTGTACGACAGTCTTTTTCAATATCCTAATAATATGTTAAAAAATTAATTTAGTCATATCGACCTTATTATAAATACAACAATTATGAGATTATATGACGAACGCAGTACAAAATTCATGTTTGTTGGCATGAGTTAGAGCGTCAGATGCTGTTATATTATGTAACGACACTGTGAACAAATTAATATATCCGCTCAAATATTACATTTAGATTTTTAATAAATAGTATTAACTTACTTTTTTGTCACGAACATAACACTTTTTTTAAAAAAATTATTTCTTTTTACTTAACATAATCACAATGTGTACTTTTTTAAAAAACAAATCGATATCTGTATCTTACAATGTCGGCGCGCTGTATATATACCCAATTTTTATGATGACGTAGACAATTTTTTTAGAATATCAAAATAAGAACCGTCAAGACGCTCGGTGTCCTTTTTTAGGTTGCTACTGTTGTTTTCTTCTTTAATATATATCATTTCTGATATCAACCTTTTATAATAATTCTTTTCATAATCTAGGATTTTTGTGTCATTCCAATTGAAATTGTGTGTAAATTTTACAATATGATCAGAAACCACCGAGTGCCTTGCTGAATCTAATCTAATATTATTTTTATGTTCATTTACTCTTGTACCTAATTGTCTTTTCGTCTGTCCTACATATGTAGCATCACAATTATTACACGAAATCTTATATATGACCCCCGAATTATTTTAGAGCTTATCTCTGTCTTTTTGCGTTTTTATGACTCTGTTTAATTTCTTTAGACATCTGTATCCTACTGTTATATTTGATTTCTTTAATTCTGATGCTACTAGTTCCGAGATTCTTTCAATATAAGGTATCGCTATGAATTTTTTATTATTGTCATTATTTATGATTTCGTTATTTATATCTTGAGTCATTTCTTTGTTTAATCTATTAACAATAAGGAACTTCAGTCTATTATTGATTTCTGAGAAAATGAGATCAAGAGGATAACTATTGCTCAATAAAATCTCTATGATTAATGTTAAATTTTTACTATGAAAACGGGGATGTGATAATAATATTGACCGGTCTACTAAATTATATATTACACTTTTTTTGTGGCATATAGGATGATTTGAATGATATGAGAGTGTTCTACCCGAAAATGTTTTTTTTCTGAAACCAATCTTATGTTATTTATAATTTTGAGTGAGATATCTAAAAAAACTTATGCTACGGTTATCCTCTCTTTCTATTGTGAATTTTAATCTATCGTGACAATCATTAAATTTTTCTACTAGATATGTGACTTGATCTTTCGGCAAGCAAAGCAAGATATCATCGACGTAGCAATAGTAAAATCTTATATTAACCTTTATAGTTTCAAGAATCCTAGTTTCTATATGTTTTTCGATGTCCATTTAGAAATAATGTCGAAGCTCTTACAGAATAATTACTACAACATTTGAAGTACGAAAAGTATTACATTAGAAGAAGATTAGATTAGAATAAGGATTCAACGTATTTTTAAAAGCTCTACACACAACGAAGTGAATATACAAAACTATATACAAATACCTTTTTCTTCTGTGTTTCTGAAGAAAATTGTAAGTCAAATGAAATCTTGCTATTCAAAACTTAGTCTTCATGATCGCAAGACATTATTTTCTATTTAAAAGACGCCTGCTAAAATTTTAATAAATAGATATTATTTATGATAGAAATGAAGAATTTGTGCTTTACAGTATATGGATAGTACATGGTTATTTCAAACACTGAACCGATGCATACAACAAAACTTTTCTCTGTCTATTCAATAAATTACTGATAATGTTAAATCCCAATCACATATGCCACCTTGCCTAGGTAAATGATGGTCATTAACGAGAAATTTTACTAAAGAAAGATTGGAGATTTTTAATTTATACAATTTTCACAACTCTTATTTCAATTATTTATTCTATCCATCGAAAGTTTTTTGAGAGCAGGCCGCCATGTTATTTTTCTGAGTCATTAACAAATTGGTACTCTGGAATTACGAGCAATTATTTTTCATTGTACGGGCTAGTATGATTTTCAAATGAAATCTCTATAAACGACTATTATATTTTGTGCACTAAGAATAACATATTGCACTTATTTTCTAGAATCAAATTGTAATCAGTTTTACTTATATGTATGTATGTTCAATGTGAACTTGCACCTTGAATAAAATATCACAGTTACTTTTCATGGTAATATATTATTACTAAATTTAGATAATATACACTTTACGTATGTTCACTTTGAACTGGCACCTTGAATAACATATCAGTTACTTTTCGTGATAATTTATTATTAGATCGTTTAAATTTTGAAAGGTTTAAATTTTTGAGTATTTTCTTTTGAACATGGCCTGACCTTTTCATTTTTATGATTTTTTTTAGGATATCAGTTACTTTTTAAAGTACAGATATATAGAGCAGCTTTCTAGTAATTCAAGTATCACAAATATATGTATTTACGGTTCTTATCACATAACTTTGTATAAGTAACAATTTATGCAATACAGTTCAAAATAATTGAAATATATGGTATATATGTACATATATAAAATATATAATTATATTATAGTATACATATATATTTTATTTAATCATATATGTAAATGTTTGTATAATTGTAATAACTTTTAACGATACATTGCACATTTATTTCAATTGCAACAGAATGAATTTATATTCTTGTATGAATATTGAAAATAAAGAATGAGCCCCTCCATCGCCCATTCTCGTGAGAACGCAACCATATATTTTTCTTCGTCTCTCCGATTTTAACACGACATACATATTTCTGTCTGATAATTTTTTTCTTGATGATAATTTCAATACCCCTTTAACCCCCCTACGGAAAATAAATAAATATGCAAGAGAAAAATATAGATCCGAAAATCGCTGAATCGGGAATCGAACCCGAGACCTTTCGCTTGCCGGGCGACTGCTCTTCCAGCTGAGCTATTCAGATCCTTTCGATTCTATACTTTTCTCTGTTATATATATTAATGTTGGTAAACAAACGCATTTTTTAAGCCAACGTGTATCAATATAAGAGTTTTAACAAGGCTCTGTAATATAAATATAAATTTAACGTATAAGACGGGCAACAAGAGCCAAATCGCGGATGACAATGCGTTATCCTAACGAAGGATATATATATTTTATTTAATCATATATGTAAATGTTTGTATAATTGTAATAACTTTTAACGATACATTGCACATTTATTTCAATTGCAACAGAATGAATTTATATTCTTGTATGAATATTGAAAATAGAGAATGGGCCCCTCCATCGCCCATTCTCGTGAGAACGCAACCATATATTTTTCTTCGTCTCTCCGATTTTAACACGACATACATATTTCTGTCTGATAATTTTTTTCTGGATGATACTTTTTGAAATGTCATGAAGCCTAGGTCAAATTAAAAATTTATTGCACTCGTTTTAACGCAACGCTTACAGCAGCTTTTATAAAGCGCCAGAGCAGCCGATATTTTATTTTGGCGCTTACGGCAACTTTTATACAGCGCTAGAACAGTTGATGTTTTAATGTAGCGTTTACGGCAGTCTTTATACAGCGCCAGAACAGCTTATGTTTCATTTCGGCGCTTACGGCAGCCTTTATACAGCGCCATTACTTAATCTGTTCTAAGAACAATATGTATGCCCCTTGTGCTCCTTTGGGCCATTTTTTCTTGAACACTTCCATATCATTAGAGTAATACCATTCCGATTTTGTGTCAGCTCTCAACATACACGTGTAGTGACCACGATTCATTTCTTCACCTTCGTGAAATATAGCGCTTATTACCTTGTAGTTTTTTTCATTAATCGTGATATTACTCGTCGGCACGGCGTTAATCCAATTGTTGATAATTTTTTTAGAAGCACCGTTTAGAAAAGTATATAAATTGAGCTGTATTACTACGACGGATAAAGTTGATTTGATTACGGTTTTCCTTTTCAACACGGTACCCTTACATTCGTTACAATTGCCGTTTATCGTTTCCCATTTAGAAAATTCTACATTAATCAAACTTTGTAGAGTGACACCTTTTTTCCTTTTTAATGTCGAATGTATAGGTAATATTAGCAAACTACTGCTTTCCAGCTTAGTTACATTGTAATTACATTTGACATTCGAGCAACATGTTCGTGCTTTAATTCGAGTTCTAATACATCATTGATGTCGGAATACGTCGACATTAGAGCCGTAAAAAATTCCGAAACATCTTGTTGTGTTCGTTCTTCGAAGCGTTTTCCGACAGATCTTCTAACCGCTTGAATGTTGCAATATTTACGTTCACCATACGCGCAGATAGCATCAGTCAATGCGTTCGATGCTTTATTTTTCAGTATTTGTTGCCTAATACGTAAGCAATGAAACGCACATTGTAATATTATATTAGCGTAACACGAAACAGCATCGTTATTGCAAAGGCCATATATTTTCCACGTAACTATACTTTCTGGTTCCTCACAATCATAATTCTGCATATCATCAATGATATTAGGGATAGCCCATCGACGATCGTACATTTTCACAATCTTTTTCTCAGACGGATTGATTTGTGGCAGTTCAGATTTGAATATTGATCTCAGTCGATTATATTCTACAATGGCTCTCGAGTTTGCTTTAATTGATGCTGGATTGAAATTTATCAAATGTAGGCCTTCCAATTTACTTACTCGTGACAAACCTACATAGGCTTGACCATCACTGAATACAGTCGTTCCTAAATCCATCATTGCATTGTTACATTTAATTCCTTGATTTTTGTGTATAGTTATTCCATAACTGAGAGACAATGGAAATTGTTTCCGATGTACCACTAATTTGTGGAATACTTCAAATTTAATATCTACTTTCGCGTTATTGCGATTTCTTTGTTATCCGAAATAACTATTTTGATAGTATCAATACAATTGCCGTCAGCAGAGCGATTAACTGCAACTACATTGCCTATCATTCCATTGACAAGTCCCAAAGTTACGTCAATGTTTCGTCGAATCATCACTTTAGCGCCAATTTTAATCGCTATTACTCTTTCAATGCCAGCTGTTTCAGATACTTTATCATCTTTGTCTTCCAAAATTTTATGCACCTTTTTTTTCATTGCTGGAGCACAGTCGACATCATCTTCTGCTATCAGTAGAATTTCATCGCTGTCGATTTTATCGAGCATTGCTGTGTTCAAAACCTTGCACAAATAACACGTGGGTAATAAACAAATTGTATCAATCGGTAATTGATTCATATAAGTACAAAGTTTATTCAATCTTTCGTCGCAACTACTTTCTTTAAAATTGAATTTTCTAGACTGAAGAACATTGATGTCAGAATCCGTTACTAAACCTATTCGTATTCTAGAAAGTATATCACGATATGTATTGTCGCATCTTTGTCGCATATTAATCAAAAGTTCGTCGTACTCGAACAATCTC
This sequence comes from Nylanderia fulva, assembly GCF_048542155.1. Lineage (NCBI taxonomy): Eukaryota > Metazoa > Arthropoda > Insecta > Hymenoptera > Formicidae > Nylanderia > Nylanderia fulva. The sequence goes on from NW_028190912.1 coordinate 9,952, forward strand.
CACAAATCACATCCACCCATGGTACCTAAATACTTCTGAATCTCTGATCGAGACATTTTAACAAACGAAAATTGTCCTTTTACAGGAGGAAGCTGCAACAAGTCCCCAAACAAGAGAATGTGTTTTCTGCCAAAGAAACCATCATCTGTATCTGTCGTATCAAACATTTCACATAATCGTAGATTGATAAACATAAGTGTCACATTTGAAATCATGGATACTTCATCGATTATAAATAATTCGACATTCTTTAATTTGTCTCTCAAAGTTTTCAAGACCATGTCTGACAATTGCGTATATTTTGGTGTAGATTCATGACTAACGGGTAGTTGAAACATTCTATGGATTGTCAAGCCATCGATATTGAATGCTGCGATACCCGTGGGAGCAGATATGGCAGTCGTTTTTTCCAAATTTATTCTGATCCAATGTTTAATCGTTTCAATTAGAAAACTTTTCCCTGTACCACCCTCGCCACTTACGTACAGTCGCAGAATCTGATTCTTATCTTGTAAAACTTGGCATACTCCATCAAAGACTCTTTTCTGGTCTTCGTTCAATTGCGACATCATTTGCGATAAATCAATCGGGTCGTCAATCTTATCAAAATCTTCCAGATCTTTCATCGCGTCGTCAGCTTCTATCGGATTACAATCCAATTCATCGTCATCGGATTTGTCTCTGTATGCTGTTTTCAGATCATTTTTGCGCTTCTCGATTAATACAGCAACGTTCTCAAAAGCTTTCTGAATTTCTTCGAGCCTTTCGTGATATTTCATTACCTTCGTTAAAACAGACTCTGAATTCTTAAAGGCATCCGTGTAAGTCTCGAATGTACCTTTGAGTTCACTCAAATCTCTCCATGGTTTGAACAGAAGAAGCAGCGAGTAAAAGTATTTTTCGGGCTCAGTTTTTATATTAAATCGATAATGGTTAATTAAATAACCCTTTTTTCGTTTTTTTAAAAATAAACCCGATGCCAGTTTGTAACACTTGACTTCGTCATTATTTGACATCTGTTTCGTAATTTCCCAGAATCTGGCAAAATCGTACAAAGTCAATGATTCTAATTCCTGAGGTCTATTTGGATAGTAATCATCGATGAGTGACGAACAGTAAATATTCGTAGAATTTTAATCAAGAGTTTAAATTTCATTAAATGTTTTAACTTTTCTATTTCTCACCTCATTAACATCGATCCATTTGACTATGGTATCATTATCCGTACCGTACAAGGGATTCCCTAATAGTGTATCCGCAGTTTCTAAAGCACCGCATTCTCTGTTATTTAATGAACGCATTGCAAAATTCCACAGTTTCGATGCCAAGGACTTATTCGAATCTATCACTTCAAAGTCTGTATTGCATTTTTCCGACTTGTCGTGTATTTTGTTAAATATGAGTTTAAAAACTCTGATTTTTCTCCAATAAATTGTATGTCCATATTTCCCTCCCAGGCTAATTTGGTAGCCGGATTATAATCGTTTATAAACCTTTTCGACTCCTTGCGAGGAAGATCGTACAATCTGCTCTTACTGCGTAAATTTTTTCTACCGACTATCGAAGTGATAACGTCTCTTAAAACGAAATTCTCAGTAACTGGCCGAGGAAAATCGAACCGACACTTTCTGTATATATTAGTTTCCGTTTTTTTCGTACGCATGCAATACGAGTTATGTTTATGATTCTGATCACTTATTACCGTATCGTACAACGTTGGCGAAACATTTTCATCTGGAATTTCACACGTTACGTATTTTCGAATAAACGTAGCAACTTCTTCATCCGGCGATTTTCCTATTACTGGAGCATCTTTTATCCAAATCATACAATGCATGTGCTGAATACCTCTACTTTGATATTCCAGTCGCCAGAAGTAATGAATAACCTTTCCTATTGGATTATCGGACGAACAAATAAAATCAATCATAGCTTTGAATTTTATGCACATGAATCTAGAAGTACTTACAGGATCGTATGCGACTAGTTCGCTGATGCCTAACTTCTCTTTATCGGGATTCATATCTCGTAAATATTCACCCAAATCGGACCATTTCCATTCACTAGGACTCAAAGTCAAGAACCACGTCGCTGGACCGTAATGCAAAGTCATGCATTTTACATTATTGGACGGTTGTCGCCAAAATTGATCCGTATTTCTCAATTTTGTGAAAATACTCATTAAATTCGATTCTAATTCGTAACCTTTTAATTCGTTCAAGTATCTACCAGCAGTGTATCTCTCTCGTGGGTTAGTAACCATCATCGTATAATAGATACCACTTTTCAACTGTCGGTAGTTAGCATCATTGAGAAGGAAAAACAGATACTGCAGATTCAACCTGAATCTACTATGTTTCGACATCAATCGTGTTCTAATAAATAAATATTCCGGCAATGCAAAGTTTCTATCTTCTCGTTGTCCATTGACACCATCAGGATATAAATCAGGGAAACACATGACATTCAGATATTTATAACGATTATCCATTGGAAAATCTTCAATTTTCATTATTTGATAAAGCTTCAATGCAGATTCGTTATCGATTCTTTTCGCGTGTATTGGGTATATTGTATACTGATCGTTAATATCCGAATCTTCAGTGATTTGTGTGAGGAAAGCCCTACTTTTTAAAACGATTTGATCATTATTATTTTTGTTTTCCTGTACATTGTACAAATTCAATGCTGGTAATTTCTCAACCACCTCATTTATTTTGTCATTGTCGCTTTCGTCATCGACAATCCGATATTCTGTTTCCTGCAACTTATCATTTAATAGATCATCAGATGACGCCGGAAGACGAATTTTCGAGTAATGAGGATTATTTTCTTTCAACCATTGTAAAGCCTTATACACTTTATTAATATCTACCAAATTTTCTCAAACCACTTTAGATTTCTTGGGTATACCTCGAACGAGAATGTGCAACTCGTGATTCAAATTTATAGGATCTTCCGGAGGACATACCTTATCCAATGTTTCTTGTAAAGGTAGAGGCAAATGAAATGTTCTGCCTTTTACTTTGCGGATCATTTGTCTATGCGGTATATGTTTGTTTGAAACATTGCCCATCAATTGCACTACTTGAAAGCTGCTAATTCTCTTGATTAACATTTTTTCGTAATCATTGAAATCTGACAAAACATCTGGTAATGGTTTTACCGCAAGATTATACAAAATGCAAGTAGAAGGCAACACGCCTTTTTGAAATTTACCCAAACAAAGCTTACAAACGAATTCAGTATTATTACTGTGTTCTGTTACGTTTGCTATCAGATCTTTCCAAAAATGTCCGTCTATTGTTTTCCTCAGCTTCTCGAGCTTAGAAACGTCTCTTCTCAAGCATAATTTTTCGCAAGAGATGCAAGAGATACGTGGTAACTCCCACAATCGCTTTTTCATGACTTTAAATGCTTCGTAATTTTGCGAGAAAATCTTTTCCTCGTCCAAACAAACATCAGTTACATTTTTTGGATAAAATCTTGCTTTATTCTAAAAATCATTGGAAATTTCAAATAATTTATTCATATTGATGAATCTCAAAGATGAAAACAGTTGACAAAACTTATTATAATTGTTGATCAATTTGTAAACATTTCTTCGAATATTCCTCACGAAAGGAAAATGAGGTGATAAAGTGTTTATCGTTGCAATGTATGACTTGCAAAGATTCGGATTTGTATAGCATTCCGGAGGATGTCTTAATCTGTTACTCGTACGTGAAACGGAACAATTTTTTAGCTGCGCCATGAATTTAACATTCATTATCTTTTTTAAAATAAATGATAATCCTTAAGAGTCGCCAGTAATAAATAATGAAAATCTCTCCTCCAATTTTAAAGTCGACCAGACTGGCTATAATTTATTTAAAAAATTAGTTAAATTACAACGTTTCGGCTGTCATTGCAGCCCTTTTCAAGTAATCTATGAACAATTATATACATATAAATATACTCTTAATGCGCTTAATCATACAAATAATTATAAATTTACAAAAATATATATGTTTACGTACCAGATTAATACAATAAATCAAATTTACAGCAAACCTCCGACAAAATTAACCATTGTTTTGATGAACAATGTATAACTGACAGAAGTGAGCACGAAAAAATAGATGTTGACTGTTAGCAGGAAACTTAGTCACTAACGCGTTGAGAAAATAGAAAACCAGAGTACTGTGTCTTTCGCAATTTTTAAAACGTCAATACAAAGTCAAATAAATAAATAAATAAATAAATATGTAACATATGACAATATAATATATTAAATAGCTTCAAGAACGCGATCATAAATCCCACTGAAATTCTCCGTATCTTTTTGTAAATTAATGCTCTTTCTTTGGTTTTTTATATAGAACATTTCTGCTATTTCTCTTTTTCTTGTTTGTTTTTCTTGATGCAGAATCACAGGAGAATCCCAACGGAACTCATGATCGTTGCAAGTCCGATGCAAACTAACAACTGAGTGTGATGTCGTGTCTTTTTTGATGTTATTTTTATGTTCCTTAATACGTGTTTCTAAATGTCGCTTTGTTTGTCCAATATATGTAGAGTCACAATTCGCGCATTCGATCTTATAAACGACATCGGTTCTTTTTAAGTTGTCAATACTATCTTTTCCTCTTTTTATCAATGTGTCTAATTTTTTAGGAACGGTATATAATACACCGATTCCATTTTTGTTTATGCAACGAGTAATATTTTCGCTCAAATCTCTAATATACGGCAACACTATAGCATTTCGTGTATCAAATTTATCTCGATTGGACGCACCAAAATTACCGCCAAATTTAATCGCCCTAAGTCTCCTGTTAATAATTTTGTTTATGACTGTTGACGGGTAACAATTGTTACGAAGAATTCGTTTGACTGAAATGATGTTTTTCTCGTGAAACATAGGGTCCGCGAGTAAAATAGCCCAGTCCACGAGGCTTGTGATCACACTAATTTTATAACGCATCGGATGGTTCGAAAGAAAATTTATATAACGGCCTGAAAACGTAGGCTTACGGAACCAGTCAGTCGTCAATTTGCCATTAACTCGTATAACGTTTGTGTCTAAAAAACTTAAGGAACAATTGTTCTCCAATTCAAACGTAAACCTTAGTCGAGTGTGAAAGCTATTAAAAATCGTAAGCATATCCTCCACTTTACATTTCGGAATAATTGAAAAAATGTCATCAACATTGTTCATAGATTACTTGAAAAGGGCTGCAATGACAGCCGAAACGTTGTAATTTAACTAATTTTTTAAATAAATTATTGCCAGTCTGGTCGACTTTAAAATTGGAGGAGAGATTTTCATCTTTTTTAAAGTACCTTCTTCAAACAGTTCCAAAAATTTTACAAACTTTTCCATGGAAGTATCATTTATGTGGCATTTGTTCTCATCACAATGCAACATTTTTAACTTTTTACCATTGTTATCTATTAACGGCAAAACATTTATTACTTCGTGAGGAGAGGATTGTCTCATTATAAGTGGTTTCTCACTCTCTTTCGTTCTCTTTCACCCTCTTTCGCCTATCTCGTCTTCTCTTACCCTCAAACTTTTTCCTTTGCTCGTAAGCAGTTTTATAAAAGTACGCTTCGGAAGACGAAGTATGTTTGGATAAGCCACAACAAGCAATTATTTTTCATTGTACGGGCTAGTATAAATTTCAAATCAAATCTCTATAAACGACTATTATATTTTGTGCACTAAGAATAACATATCGCACTTATTTTCTAGAATCAAATTGTAATCAGTTTTACTTATATGTATGTATGTTCAATGTGAACTTGCACCTTGAATAAAATATCAGTTACTTTTCGTGATAATTTATTATTAGATCGTTTAAATTTTGAAAGGTTTAAATTTTTGAGGACCTTCTTTTGAACATGGCTTGACCTTTTCATTTTTATGATTTTTTGGAGATAGGGTGAGAGAGGACGAATGAGGGTAAGAGAAGACGAGATAGGCGAAAGAGGGTGAAAGAGAACGAAAGAGGGTGAGAAAGGACGTACGAGGGTGAAAGAGGTGAGAGAGAGTGAGAGGACGAAAGAGGGTGAGATAGGACGAAAGAGGGTAAAAGAGGACGTAAGAGGGTGAGAGGGAATGAAAGAGGGTGAGAGAGGACGAAAGAGGGTGAAATGAGGCGAAAGAGGATGAAAGAGGACGAAAGAGAGTGAAAGAGGACGAAAGAGGGTGAAAGAGGGTGAGGTAGGACGAAAGAGGGTGAAAGAGGACGAGAGAGGGTGAAAGAGGACGAAAGAGAGTGAAAGAGGGCGAAAGAGGGTGAAAGAGGACGAAAGACAGTGAAAGAGGACGAAAGGGGGTGAGAGGGAATGAAGAGGGTGAAGAGAGTGAGAGAGATGAAGAGGGTGAGAGAGGACGAAAGAGGGTGAAAGAGGTGAAAGATGGTGAAAGAGGACGAAAGAGGGTGAAAGAGGACGAAAGAGGACGAAAGAGGCGAAAGATGGTGAAAAAGGACGACAGAGGGTGAAAGAGGACGAAAGAGGGTGAAAGAGGGTGAAAGAGGACAACAGAGGGTGAGAGAGAACGAAAAAACTGAAAAAATAGGACGAAAGAGGGTGGGGGTGGGGGTGGGGTGGGGGCGGGGGGACGGGATGTGAGAGGGAAAGGGGTGGGTGGTAGTTGAGGGAGGTGTGAGTGAAAGGTGAGAAGAGATTTATATATCAGGAGACGCGGTAGTGTCTCCGGCCATGTTCAAACCCTAAAAGACCTTAAAAGACACTACAAGTCTCCTTATCCTGCACCATCAAAGTCCATTTTTTGGGGGTGTAGAACTACTAAAATATAAAAAATTTTGAATTGCACGTAATATAACCTGAAAAGCGGCATCGCCACGAGTAATTTGAGCCAAGAAAAAATAAAATCGGTCAAGCCGTTCTGGAGATACAAGCGGTCAAAAAGTGACGTTTTTCATGAAAAATGAAGTAACGTCGTCTTCTTCTTCTTCTTCTTCATCTTCTTCTTCTTCTTCTTCTTCTTCTTCTTCTTCTTCTTCTCTGTCCGCGTATAAATCTCTTCTCACCTTTCACTCACACCTCCCTCAACTTCCACCCACCCCTTTCTCTCCCACATCCCGCCCCACCTTCACCCCCACCCACCCCACCCCCACTCCCACCCCTCTTTCGCCTCTTTCACCCTCTTTCGTCCTCTCTCACCCTCTTTCGTCCTCTCTCACCCTCTTTCACCCTCTTTCGTCCTCTCTCACCCTCTTTCGTCCTCTTTCACTCTCTTTCATTCTCTCTCATTCTCTTTCACCCTCTTTCATTCCCTCTCACCCCCTTCGTCCTCTTTCACCCTCTTTCACCCTCTTTCGCTCTCTTTTATCCTCTTTCGTCCTCTTTCACCATCTTTCGCCTCTTTCACCCTTTTTCGTCCTCTCTCACCCTCTTTCATTCCCTCTCACCCTCTTTCACCCTCTTTCATTCCCTCTCACCCCCTTTCGTCCTCTTTCACTCTCTTTCGTACCTCTTTCACTCTCTTTCGTCCTCTTTCACCCTCTCTCGTCCTCTTTCACCCTCTTTCGTCCTACCACCCTCTTCACCCTCTTTCGTCCTCTTTCACCCTCTTTCGTCCTCTTTCACCCTCTTTCCCCTCTTTCACCCTCTTTCGTCCTCTCTCACCCTCTTTCATTCCCTCTCACCCTCTTTCACCCTCTTTCATTTCCTCTCACCCCCTTTCGACCTCTTTCACTCTCTTTCGTCCTCTTTCACCCTCTCTCGTCCTCTTTCACCCTCTTTCGTCCTACCTCACCCTCTTTCACCCTCTTTCGTCCTCTTTCACCCTCTTTCGTCCTCTTTTCACCCTCTTTTGTCCTCTTTCACCCACTTTCATTTTCTCTTACCCTCTTTCATTCCCTCTCACCCTCTTTCACCCTGTTTCGTCTTCTTTCACTCTCTTTCATTCCCTCTCACCCTCTTTCGTCCTCTCTAACCCTCTTTTATTCTTTCTTACCCTGTTTCGCCCTCTCTCACCCTCTTTCGTCCTCTTTCACTCTCTTTCTTTCTCTCTCATCCTCTTTCACCCTCTTTCGTCCTCTTTCACCCTCTTTCGCCCTCTTTCGTCCTCTTTTGCCCTCTTTCACCCAATTTCGTCCTCTTTCACCCTCTTTCGCCTATCTCGTCTTCTCTTACCCTCATTTGTCCTCTCTCACCCAATTTCGTCCTCTTTCACCCTCTTTCGCCTATCTCGTCTTCTCTTACCCTCATTTGTCCTCTCTCACCCTATCTCCAAAAAATCATAAAAATGAAAAGGTCAAGCCATGTTCAAAAGAAGGTTTTCAAAAATTTAAACCTAGTCTGTACAATGAAAAATAATTTCTCGTAATTCCAGAGTTCCAATTTGGTAATATCGAATAATGTATTTGTTTCAAGTAATGGCAATAGAGATAAATACATACCTACGTATATGCAGTTTTTGCTGTTAAATGTACTTGAACGAAAAAAATAATTAAATGATTTAAATATAGCACATTTTAAATCAAGAAACTTATACTATAATCGAACTCTGTTTAGAAAGAATGTTTGTTTCAATCACAATCACAATACCATTTTCTATTATTTCTCTTATTATTATCAATAATGTTATTCACCAAATAATTATAGTATGAATAATGTTTTGAGTAGGTATACTATGGGAGTTCTAACCCGGAGGCAATGAGGGGGGGTGAGGGGCGGGGGGAATCGGCGGCGAGGGGGGTGACGTCACGCGGGGGGAGGGGGTCTTATCAGTAGATAAGCTTATCTTTTGTTTATAAACATATCAGATAACCTGATAAGGGGATCATGTTACCTGATAAGGGGATCATGTTACCTGATATATTTATAAACAAGATAAGATAAGGGGATCATGTTACTTGATATGTTCATAAACAAGATAAGATAAGATAAGCGGCGTCTTTGAGCGGTATCAAAGTTTTCATAAATTTTCTCCGAAAATCCAAGATAAGATAAACTAAGTTTTCGAATCCAAGATAAGCGGCGTCTTTGTAAGGTATCAAAGATAAGCTTGAGCGGTATCAAAGTTTTCATAAATTTTCTCCGAAGATAAGATAAAAATTCTGCGAATGGCTGCCGCAAAATCCAAGCTTGGATCGAGCGCCGACATTCAGATATCTATTACTAAGGGGGTTGCGTTTCTTCATCTAAATTTGATAAGATAAAAATTCTGCGAATGACTGCCGCAAAATCCAAGCTTGGATCGAGCGCCGACAATCGGATATCTAAGTTTGATAAGATAATTCTGCGAATTACTAAGAACAAAAGGTTTGCCGACAATCAAGCGGGTTGATCCGTACAGGTTGCGACATGTTTGCGCGACGTGTCGATCCGACGGGGTGAAATTTATCTATGTATTTCTAAGAATTATCAGCGATATCTAAATTTTCTCCGAAGATATCACACAAATATTTCTCGCGAATTAACAATTGCATTATCATCCCCACGAACAAAGGGATGATCGGGATATATAATGAGGACCGATGCAGCTGCCGGGCCATAGTACCACTGGCGAGCGCACGCTTTATTCAGAATGTTTGTAATACTATCAAGTGCTTCCGACATTCTCAGTTTAAGTGCCGAACAGTTGCAATATATTCCGAAGATTGTTTTACTGCAAAAGTATGGATATTTCGTGGGAAAAACTGCCGGAGCACATTAAGACGGATCCGGAGGTTCAGACATATTGTCGCTGCCTCGAACACTACAATCGGCCGTGGATGCGAACGCATATTGACGGTCCTGCACCGATGATCAGGGATTGCAGCGAATGTCAGCGAAAATAGGCTGAGGTTAAAAGTGCGAATAAGTGATAGACATTGAAAAATGGAGAGCGCACCGCAAAATCATGCAGAGTGTCATGAGAAGGGGTGTTATAAGACTGTCGAGAGATGGTATAGACATCTCGAGGTATGCTGTCACAATGAAAAAAAAAATAACCCGTTTTGTAATAAACGTGAAGCGGTGACTTCAATTGTACAATATGTACGAAATCGCGAACTTGGTGTGCGAAAACTGCATACAAGACGTGTAGCCCAGTTCCTGGAAACGCATGAAGACATTGTAAGAGTGGCTGGTGATTTATCTAAATGCACCAGAACGTCTAAGCGACACAAGCGAGTCGCATGTTATCAACGTCGGTCGATACAAAAATTGTGTCGATTATTTCACTGTGGACAACTATGAATTTGGCTACATGGACATGCCTTCACCATCGGTGTCATGCAAAACACAATCATCCGAAAATGATTCTGACCAAGAAATGGAGGAGTCAGATAGGAGAGAACCATCGTCATCATCATCATCATCATCATCGCCAGATTTTTTGTCGGCAGCCTATTTATCTTTTCTGTGATAAAATAGGTGTACAACATATGTGATATCAACGTGTTCTGAGAGAGAGAGTAGATATGTCTTCGCGGAAGGTGTAAACATGTCGATAGACAACTACTGAGCAGCCGCTATTTTTTGTTTCGTCGGAGATCATCTTTCGGAGATAATTGCATCATTGCATGAACAAAGGGATGACCGGGATATATAATGAGGACCGATGTCATTGCCGGGTCATAGTACGGTGACATTTCAGCGCAATAATGACTCGAGAATCAATTGTTTTTGCAAAAATGGAGAAAGACATAGAAGTAGTGATCTCCGACGATGAAGAGATGGAGGTGGTGGTCATCCCTAATGATGAGATGGAGGTGGTCGTCGTCCCGGATGACGAGATGGAAGTTATAACCATCTCCGACGACGACAGTGACAGTGATGGTGCGGTGTACGACCCTGTGTACGACAGGGAGGTGAATATCATCTTAGATGATATAGAAGAAATGGAAGGTGATGTCATACCCATTGTTGAGCAAGAAGAAGCAGAAGAAGAAGAGGAGGAAGAAGATTTGCATGACGATGGGTACGAAAGCGAAAACGCTGTTCGGGAGTCGTGCCACTCGCGTACGTTAGATGTACGAGCAGTTGCATCCCTCGACAAAGATACATGGGTATGCGTTATAACAGCATACGTCTCACCAGGAGGGTCAGTGAAAATCTGCATTCCCTGTTTCATGGGAAACAGGGAAAGATTCGCAGCAACTACAACTACACTAACGCACAGGCACGTGACGATGCGGTACAGGGATGTACCGCATCTTTATTGCATCGATTGTTTAGAAAGAGTGTTCGTACTCTTCCTGGCCAACTTGTGCCCAATCTGTCAAGGCTGTAAGTATATATATATATATATATATATATATATATTAAAATACCAAAAAAATCTATAAAATAGTATAATAATTTATTATATTTCTATGTGCAGATGCCGAGACACAGTCTGACAGCGATGGTTAACGCGACCCCCTCTCTCGCAGTCGCAGCAGGCCCGCTGGCTCTCTCTCGCCGCTACCTCGAGCCGCCGGCTCTCTCTCTCTCGCTGCTCACTCGCCGTCACCGTATATATTTTTATATTTTATATAAAAGTTTTAACAAGGCTCTGTAATATAAATATAAATTTAACGTATAAGACGGGCAACAAGAGCCAAATCGCGGATGACAATGCGTTATCCTAACGAAACTAAATAATTTTCCGTTACAATTAAATACCGGTGCACAAGGCACCAAATTTTACTTGGACACGGCCAAGATTTTAAAATATGAAATAATCTCATATTTGAGATTTAATTTCAATACCCCCTTTAACCCCCCCACGGAAAATAAATAAATGAATGCAAGAGAAAAATGCTGGAAGAGCAGTCGCCCGGCAAGCGAAAGGTCTCGGGTTCGTTTCCCGATTCAGCAATTTTCGGAACTATATTTTTCTCTTTGATACGTAGGAAAAAGATGTTAACTGTTAACATCTATTTAATATGTGCTTACTTCTGTCAGTCTTACATTGTTCATCAAAACAAGCGTTAACATTGTCGGTAGTTTGCATAAAAGTTGATTTACTGTTTTAAATTTGATGTACTTGAAAAGGGCTGCAATGACAGCCGAAACGTTGTTGTATTTCAAATAATTATTTATAATAAATTATTGCCAGTCTGGTCGACTTTAAACATTGAGGAGTGGTTTTTTTTATTAATTATTACTGGCAACCTTAAGGATTATTATTTATTATTAAAAATCCCAACGCCAAAATTGCAGGTATATTTTAATAATACGATATATTTAAAAATTCCCATTTCAGGAAACCGTTCTAACTAAACAGGTTGTTCAGCATGGAACCCTGTGCATTATTTAAAACCTTATTGCTGTTATTTCTAGTTATTATCTTTCATTTTTGTATGAGGTATGCTTTATATAAGTACATTTCATACAAAACTCCCAAGGCTGCATGAGACCCATATCCATGCAGTATTCTAATTAATACACTTTACATTACTACAGGTTGTCGTTAACTCGCTCACTGGTAATAATTCGTATTCAACCATTACGTATAACTTCGCGGAAACCTTAACGAATTTAATATTATATAAAAAACATAACATACTACACGCTTGTACATGCCTTAACTCGAAGAAATCGACTCCAGCTTCACCAGTGAACGAGCTAATTATATTTCACCCAATAGCAACCTTTCGAATAATCTTTACGAATCCTACAAAAGACACGGGCAGCAGAAAAACCTGCAACCGCGCAATTGATATACATAGATATAAGACGCAAAAATAATTTATAACATATACACCTATACGTTAGCGTACACTTGTACCTGTACTTATAAATTGTACGAATATGTATATGTATATACATATATATATATATATATATATATATATATATGTCCATGTGCGAATCTGAAAACGGACGTAGAAAGCAACGACAATAAAATTAAGTACATTATACTATTCAATTATTAAAAGATTTATCACGCACCGTTATCGCATCCGATGCAAGGAATGCCTCCGCACGTACACACATATATATATACCCATAAACATATGTGTGTATGCGTGCACACATACATATTAAATAATTTAATTTAGTAAACCAGTCCGATTGTGCGTTACGGCTTGTCATGATGTTAGGGATTATTCTAATACTCTTCGTTAAAACTTCGTTCGCCTTGATTGGATTTGATTGTGGTGGACAGCATCTCAACATCACCGCCGTTTCGAATGCAAGCTCCATCATCAAACCCCAAACTCCACAGAAACTTATATACAACTATTACAACTTTCCGAATATAACTATGCAGAAGTTATACAGTGCAAACTAGAGATATCCCGCACGATATATCACTGTGGCATGCATTCGCACATCTCGGTCGTCTTTAACGGAAAAAGCAGATTACGTCCAGGAAACCGGATATTCTCAATGCCTGCGAATGTTTCAAGACGGTACTACTTCCTTGGGACCTGCTCACTTAATCAGTGGACTTAAAATCAACCAAACTTCTTATCGCAGCTTTACGCTAGCTGGCGAATTAAAGACCGATGGAACATGTAAGGGTACGCAATACTCTGACCCTTACGGCACATGGGATAACGTAATTGTTCAAGCAGTCGCGAAAATCTCACTCAAATCATCTTATGTGCCGGTACAACTCGAACACGGGAAAATCAAGTTAAGGTCAGGAACCATCTGCCACACCATCGAGCTCATAGCGAATTTTGTCAAACATGAATGCGACGCAATTATTTCCCAGCATCACATTGGATCCCTCAACTGGATGAGTTATCCGCAGTTCACCCTCGATGTAGAGGAAACTCTCATACGGCAACGTATATAAATCCTGTTGTTGTATGGGTATTCTTATCTCGTCGCTGTATCCAAATGTTGTGTTGGCAAACGGGTTGTATGTGTGACTCTCAATCTTGACGATGCGATCGTCAAAGACTGGCTCTTCCTCGATATTGAGAATCTCAGTCATTGTTCAGATGGCGCGCACCGCAAATCCCAAAGATTGTAAAAACGCAACGTTTGACGAGGTGAGTCTCTTCTTCGTAGTTGATATGATATTAGCGGATGATGTTGCTGCTGGCCTGATTGTGTTCTTCGTATCTTTATTCAACACGAGCATCCCGTTGCACGAGGGTGGCCCGCCGTCGTACGTGCAATCTAATTGTTATCTCATCACCTCGAAAATCGAGCAATCGTCCCTCCTGGTCAGTAACGCGTAACACTAAATCAGTAATGCTCCGTACGAAGACCGGCAGGTAAATGATCTGCGCCGGCGTTTCCGATATCTTATATCCTGGTGGTACCCTCGGTGAAAATTCGTGTATTGTGTGAACGAGTTTATCGTTGCTGTATGCACCCGCGGTCACGTTACACTCTATGCGGATAATGTTCACGTTGATAATATTAATCGCCATGTTCGATTTGTGCCATTTTCGCGGTTGCAGTATACGATTCGAGAATCCCAGCAGCGATCCAATGTTGTTGGGCACGCTAAAGTTTATTCTGTAGGCACACTTGATCTCGCTTCTCATCGTATTGTAATTAGCGCGGAGCACGATTGGATAATCTTCATCGTCGACACCTTTATCGCTAACAGCATTATGTTTTCGGGAAAGTGCACATTTCAAAAATTCATGTATCGCTTGCAGCTCGTACGATCCCTCGGGAATCGTAATTTCCGCATCGTCTTTGCCGTAGTAAAATTTATTATTCGAGGAAATTCACATTCGATATAGTGTGATAAGTTTCAAAATCCGTCAGACCGAGCTCGTAGTCCGCGTCGCTCAAATCTATGGGCGGAAAGTAGGTCGCCGCGAGGACGCTACTCTTCCCAGTCAATGTTAGTGTTAGCGACATGTTGACAAAACTGAGTTAAATAGCGCAATGTCAGTCTTTAAATTCGCTGCAAGTTGAACTAAAATTCAATCTCTCGGAGAAACTGCAAGCACAATTGTCCACAGATACTCTGATCATACGTTTGATAAGAGGTGTAATTGTATTCCAATTTCGGCACGTTTAAATATCGCACCAATTCCTCGGGTGGTCGAAGATTGCCAAAACTGTCGAAATAAATTGCGCGATTTCCCCTTTTTGCATACGCCACCCAATGAGTGCCAGAACCGTCTGTGCTGTCCAGATTGACGATACCGCTCTCATTTTCTCGCGCGCCATTTATCGGTAAATTATTGCGCATAAATACACTGTAACGTCCAGACAAATTTCAAAATTTCAATCTTCTTCAATCATTAATTTTTTTTAACCTATTAGTCATGACAATCTCTAACTTGCATGAAAGACCGGTATTGACGAATATTTAATCACAAATATAACCACTCGTAGGCTAAGACATGTCTTCTCACAAAAAACAATATAAAAACAACATCTATAATACTAACTAAATATGGTATAATATAATATAATATAAATATAATATATTTAGTTTAATAAGAAAAATCCTCATTGATTATTTGTGAGAAAACCTAAAATAAGGTTAAGAACGTATATATGTATATACATGCGGATATATGTATATATATATATCAATCGTATACTTTGACGACACTATATATATTCTCTGGCGATTTCAATGACTGTATAAGACATATAGTATTCTCTGGCGATTTCAATGACTGTATAAGACATATAGTATTCTCTGGCGATTTCAATAACAGTATAAGATATAATATCTGACATATAATACAATTATTTCTTTTTTTTTCTTTTTTTTCATTACAAATAATTTGAACGACTTAAATGAATAGTAATTACTTATTTTTGAATAAATTTCGATTAATTATACAGATTGACTATTACAATATAATATTCATTTTACTAATATTAAATATGTATTATTCAATAGTATTAAATTTTAAATATGTACACGATATATATATATATATATATATATATATTAACACACAAACTTCTTATAAATACATTTACTTATAATTATAAAACCCGAAGATCATATACATAGCGCAAAATAACATTATATCCATCATACGCCCAAAGGAGCCACTACACCAAGAGAAGAATACTATTATTTTCTCTCAGTGCATGTATGAAACCCGCCTTATTAAAACGGTAATACCTGAAAATATATATATATATATATATCGCTTATAAAGAAGTATACTAAATAATTAAATAATTATGTATGAAAGCTGCTTTACTATGTGAACTCGACTTTACTCGCAAGGAAACATCCAGAGGATTCTAGAAGGCTCTAGAACGATAGCGTGATGCAATGCATGATGCAATGCTGAAACACGTTGCCACCTGCAAATCGATTACAGAAGACCGTCAAGAAATATCACTACCAAGAATAAAGAAGGCCCGTTGCAAGCCGCATAGCGGTGAGTCAGTAAAGAAGCACCGCTATCGCTACTGAGAATACAATAAGAAAAGTCGGAGCGCATAACGATAAGTCAGTAAAGGAGCACCGCTATCGCTACTGAGAATAAAAGACGATTGGAAACCGTTAGCGATGAGTCACCTAGGAACACCGCTATCGCTACTAAGAAGCCATCTCTCCGGGACTTAACCGTCGCAATCTCTACCAGGAACAGATTGTCTCCGGTACTTCCCCGGCATACCTCTCTTGCCATTGGCTAAGCCGCATCGCCCGATGGGAGGAGCGAGCCACATTTTACGGTATATAAACCCTGCTCCCGGCACGGAACGGCAGTGATCCACCGAAAGTCGTCAAGTTCAGTACTTCCAACTACAGTCAACCAACCAGCTATTACTACGGAGTCCTGAAGACAACGAGACATAGCCGTCATTTCGGACCGAGGTACCGAGGCTCCTCAGATCTCCAGACTCAGAGGGAAGAACACAGTAGCAAAGTGTACCATAGCAAGGCACATAAGACATTGTCTAACCTTGTGAGTATTTAAGCCAGTTCACATATCCCTAAATAGTAAAGCGCGAACACTCATTATATTTAACCAATTAATTTTAATTCAATCTTACATTACACTCCGAACTCTGAATCTTGAATATAGACGTAAGCCATATATTACTCTGTATTCCTAATATTATTTCAATTTATTAATTGCATCCGCACACGGCTACGTTGCAATCGTTGACATATATTATATTTTATTCGATACTACTCAATATTATTTAACCAATATCGCATACTTATTTAACCTATTGTACTTGCATCATAAATATATATATTAATGTATTTTATTATATTACTGCTTAATTATATATGTATGTAACCCTGTATCCTACCACCTATTAGCGAATTGAATGACGCTAATTCCACAGTACACATTAGAAATTATATCCTGTCAGAAGGTACATTCGCAAGTCATCTCAGAGGTGCACGTTTAGTGAAGTGAACGTATGCATTAGCCTATTAAGACAAGGACCTGAGAACCCGGCCTAGCCGGATGAACACCTATCTCTCTATCGCTTTTACGCTTTTATTACCTTGCATTTTCCAATAGTTGCGAATACTTTACCACACCAACTGACAGTGATTTTGCATATTGATATTCGATTCATTTGACAAGTGTACACCACCTGACCCTATTTACTACCAATAGAAATATACCCTGTCATAAGGTACATTCGCAAGTCATCTCTGAGGTGCACGTTTAGTAAAGTGAACGTCGCATTAGCCTATTAAGACAAGGACCAGAGAACCCGGCCTAGCCGGATGAACACCTATTTCTCTTTCGCTTTCACGCTTTTATTACCTTGCATTTTCCAATAGTTGCGAATACTTTACCTAACCGAATGACAGAGGTCTTGATTATTACTTCAATATTTAAGATTTTAGTTATTTATGTTTGAAACTACAAATATTAATATTCTTGATATAGATATTAATACGCATTCAGAATCCTTTTTCTTTTTCTACCTTATTATCAATTCCAGTTTAATATCATTTAATTATAACAACAATTGACACAAGGCTTAATTAATTAACAGGTGAAGGGCATCCTAGCATAGATTAACCTTTCATCTCATTTTGATTTCGTTAACGAGTAAATCACGATATAAACGTGAGTCTAATTCAATTATTTTACATTATAAAATATTCTTCGATCAATAATGCATATTATTCATATAAAATTATCCAACCATTAGATGGTCTCTCCCTTCCGAAGGAGGAATCAAATTAATCGCGACGAGCAACGTCTCCATAGACTACGCGAACGTAGGACAAGAAGGCCCCTTAATTTACATGTCCAGATCTTTCCAACGCGAATAATCGTTCGATCCCCTTCTCCAGACGTTTATTCGCCCATAAATAATCTTCCGCCTTACATTGATTATTCTCATCCGCGATTTCCGGATCCGTCACATTCAGAATCAAATACGAATCATAATTTCTTACCCGATCCCGAATATTATATTCCGGATCCAAGCCAACATATCGTATCATCATACGATCCCATTCTACAACCTCATAACGAACAAGACCTCCACATTTTCGACGAGGACACCGCTAACCTCACATTCAACGACACTCGCGATTTCATCCCCGAAGGAGCTCGGGACAACTTCGCATCTTTTATTACTTAACTTAATCAGTCTGACAATCCGGAAGAGGAACTTAGCAATATTATAACTCGATTTCAAGTTCCCCACGAACCACGTCAAGACCTATAACCTTTATATCAACGAGAAGATTTTATAAATAAATAAACGATATTATACTAACAAATTAACTTTATTTATCAACCCGACCCGTCAGTTTCCTTCTCTGTCCGATACTCTCAACCGAATCTCAAGCTCTCGGCATCCCTGGGTATAGCCGGCCTAGCAGGTTGCCCATAAAAAATAGAGAGCAGCTTCTCAAACGTTTAACCGAGGTAGACGCGAGAGAAGACCGACTTGTGCAGAAGGCAACTTACCGCCAGGTGAATTGTTGGACGTAACAAGAAGGCATATTAATTTTGGTGGCAGCGGTGGGATAGGCCAAAAGAGATCGTTGAGAGGTCGCGGAGATTGATCTGTGCGATCGGTGTTATTTCACAACTAAATTCAACGTAAAGTAAATTACGAATTATAAATTTTAAAACAAAATGTCCCTCACTAGAACCCCTGTACATTCAGACAACTCAGAAAACAGAGTACTCACCCGTAGTCAACTTAATCTTTATACACAAAACTTAAACGAAAAAGAAGCTCAATTAACAGCACAAGCTGAAACATTACGAAATAGAGAGGAAAATTTACGTACAATTCAACGGACATTAGAGCAAGACAGAGACATGGAAGACGGTTCGGTAACCGGAATTTCTGAACAATTAGCTGCACAACTAACCCTTATGGAAAAATTATCCGAAAATGTAAATCGCTTATCACGACGTATAGACATTGTCGAACATTCTGGCCAAATGCAAGAACATTATGATAGGATAGAAACACAAAGACCACTTACTCCTTCACATCAAAATTCCTCTATTCGTTTGAAAGACGCTATAGATACAATCCCTAAGTTTGATGGACATAAAATGTCTGTCCTCCATTTTACGAAAATTTGCGAAAGAGCACTCCAATTAATTCCCGAATATCAAGAATATCACTTAGTTCAACTAATCATTAATAAATTGCAAGGGCATGCCTATGCCGCGATCGAAGGAGTCGAGTTTAATAGCTTACGAGATCTAACGCGACGTTTAAAACTTATTTTCGGACCGAACAAATCTATTGATCAATATCGAGGAGAATTAGCAAATATATTTATGAAACATAATGAAAATATTTTTGACTACATCGCGCGCGTTCAAGAATTGAGAACGGCAATCATAGACGGAGAAGCCGACGTTTGTGGAAATCTCGACGACGAAGTTAGAGATAATATCGAAAAAAGCGTCACTAACAATTTTATTAATGGATTACCTTCCGATTTATTAATCCGCGTGAAATTAGAACGACCCTATACTTTTGAATAGAGCATTGTCACCGCTATTCAACTATCCAAAACTCTAGAAGCTGAAAATCTTCGAAAGAAAACTATCGTTTTTAATCGCGCTTATACTTCACCTCGTGCGGACATAAGTCATCCGACGGCAAGACAAACCGTGAGCAATGTTGATAACAACCCTCCAATAACTAATAATCCGCGCAATAATAATATATCTACTACTGCTCCTTTCATTAAGCCCTTGATACCTGGTCAACCCGGACCAAATTTCCCAGCTACTAAAATTTGTCGTTACTGTAAAAGCTCCGGCCATTTCATGAGCGAATGTCGGAAACTCGCTTATAAAAAATCACTCGAGCAAAATCAAGCTCAACCCAGTACTTCCTTTGCTAATTCGGGAAACCCCCAAAGCGTTCAGGAAAAATCCGACGTCCGCCGGAACGAAGCCCCGACAGGACGCACCCAACCAACAAACATGATCCTTACACAGCAACCCATCCTGACAACCTCACTCGAATCTGCAGTATAGATAGAGAGTTTAAACACAACGACTTACCTTCTATCAAACTTGTATTCCCACATTTATCCCATGAATGTAACTTCATGATTGATTCTGGCTCCGGCATAAATCTTATCAAACAACAATTTGTATTACCTCATGTCAATTTAGATAAAGAAGATATTATACCCATTCGAGGCATTTCCTCTGAAACAATAGTAACCTTAGGTTCCATAATCATCCACTTGTTAGATAAACCTACCTTATTCCATGTAATATCAGACTCCATTTGCATTCCTCAAGATGGGATCCTAGGAAACGCTTTCTTGAAAGAAAGAAGCATTATCATAAATTATAAAGATAGATGCCTTCATCACGACACTATCGTCATTCCCTTCACCACTTATGAAGATAAAAAATTTCACCTTAAAGCAAGGACCGTGACTCCTTGTTGCATTCATATTTCTAACCCAGAAACTCATACTGGATATTTACCCTTACAAACCCTCGCTGACAAGGTGTTCTTCGGAGACGCACTCATTACTCATTCAAACGGAAGGACATCCTTACCGGTATTCAATACCACCGAGGAGGATCTCAAAATCGACATTCCGTCAGTAGAAATTTTTGATTTTGAATCTCGCGAACCTATTAACGAGAGTACTGAGACCTTAGGGCTCGACGTACTTTATGAAGACGAAGAAACGGGAGGATACATTAATCGGGCCGAAACCTTAGGGCATTTGGTACCTTCTGAAGAAGAGATGGGAGATAAATCCATGTATTGTACAAAGACCTTAGGGCACGGCGTACACTACCTAAACGAAACGACGAAGATGGGAGATTATACTAATCACACTGGAACCTTAGGGCATTCAGTGCGATTCCAAGAAGAGATGGGAGACAAATCCGCAAGATACATTGAAACCCTAGGACATTCAATGTCTTGCAATGAAGAGAATATTACCGAGAGTCGGGAGACCCCGGTAATGGGAGATGAAATTTCTAATTCCGTCGATTGCGCGAGAACCCTAGGGCTTTTCTCGACCAACGACAATTCTACTAACTCTGATCGACCACACGCTGTCGAACAATTATTAAGACTCAAACATTTAAATCCCGAAGAGATTCAACATGTCCGATCAATTCTTACGAAGCATTCAGATAGATTCTATTTGCCTAACGAACCATTAGGAACTACAAACGCAACTCAACACTACGTCCCAACTATTAACGAAATTCCTATTCACAACAAACAATACAGATTCCCCCCTGTCCATAAAGAAGAGATCGATAAACAAGTCGGCGAATTATTAAATAATAACTTAGTCGAGTATTCCACGTCGCCGTATAACTCACCAATCTAGATAGTACCGAAAAAACCAGATTCTCAAGGCAATAAACGTTGGCGTATGGTTATAGATTATCGAGGATTAAACGAAAAGACTATAGGAGACGCCTATCCTCTTCCTAACATAACGGACATACTTGACCAGTTAGGATCAGCCAAATACTTTTCAATATTTAATTTAGCTTCCGGATTTCATCAAATTTCTATGTCACCTAAAGACGCACAAAAAAACAGCATTTTCTACGCCATATGGGCATTATCAATTCAAACGCATGCCATTCGGATTAAAGAACGCACCTGCTACTTTCCAAAGACTTATGGATAATGTATTATCAGGACTACAAGGAAATGAATTATTCGTCTACATGGACGATATTGTCGTTTACGCGCGATCATTAAGAGAACACGAAATCAAATGTGAAAGACTAATGCAAAGATTACGAGACGCGAATTTACAATTACAGCCAGATAAGTGCGAATTTCTAAGACACGAAGTAGCTTATTTAGGCCATATAATAGGCGCGAACGAAGTCAAACCAGACCCGGGCAAAATAAAATCAATAATGCACTTTCCAACTCCGAAAAATTCGAAAAATATAAAACAATTCCTTGGTTTAGCCGGATATTACAGAAGATTCATACCTAACTTTTCTAAAGTCGCGAAACCATTAACTGATTTGTTAAAAAAGGATAGCATATTCAATTGGCAACTAAAACAAGTAGAGGCTTTCAACTCTTTAAAACATTCATTATGCTCAAATCCCATTCTCCAATATCCCGATTTTACTAAACCTTTCATATTAACTACCGACGCGTCAGGGTATGCTATAGGCGGAATTTTAAGTCAGGGACCGGTAGGAAAAGATCTTCCTGTCTCATATACTTCTCAAATTCTAAATACCGCGGAACAAAATTATTCAACAATTGAAAAGGAATGTCTAGCCATCATATATTGTATTAGCCATTTCAGACCCTATTTATACGGAAGACTTTTTACTATAATAACAGATCACAAACCTTTAATTTGGCTACATTCCATAAAAGATCCAACCTCCAGACTCTGAAAGTGGAAAACCAAACTAGCAGAATACAATTACGAAATTAAATACAAAAAGGGATCACTAAATAATAATGCCGATGCTCTATCACGGAATCCACCCACGGATTTAGTTTTACCAATATTCGCTTCAGATAATGATGAGTCATCCGATGAATCCATATTTTCTAGTAGACCAGGACCTTCCGTCAGACCAATTGAAACAAATGCTTTAATCCCATACCGAAGTAACAATATCGATAACCCTAACTATATTAACATCACTGAAAGCTATTCCGACTCAGATGATGAAAGCTCTATTCCTAATAACAATAATCACGACTATGCAAATATGTCGGGCGCAAACTCAAATTTAGAATACGATTATGTAGACCCAGCGGCTTCAGAAACCGCACCAATTATACAACCCTCTCCTGAAATTCCAAGTAAAGTAAAAATACGCGAAATAAGAGATAATTTATTAAACCAAAGGGATAATCATGTAATTTTCATAAGTCTAGACGGAACACCTTATGATAAGGGAGCCGAACTTTACTTTATTGCAAACCTTTTGCCCACCTACGAAGAACTTAATTTCGAAAGAGTTAACGTAAAGAGAATCAAATCAAATAATTTAATATCAATTCCAATAAGAACAAACAATCGACTATTAATAGAACCGCAAACCGTAAAAAATTGCATACGCTCTTTATTAGACTGTGTTAATGAATTACAATTAACCTCCTTTAGCATTAGCAAAACACATAAATTCGATGACATTCCCTGGTCATACGTTGTTAACCAATTAAAGAGATTTTTTTACGACACCCGCGTAAATATAACTATTTGCCAAAATTTAGTCGATCATCCTATCCCTACGGAACGCGTAAAATTAATTTCAGAAAACCATGCATCAGCATACGGTGGCCATAAAGGAGTTACGAAAACATTTAATAGACTTCGACCTCATTATTTTTGGAGTACAATGAAACAAGATATTCAAGAATTTATTAAGAAATGTCGCGATTGTCAATTAAAGAAATTAACGCGCGTCAAAACCAAACAACCAATGATCATTACGGATACCCCCGGGACAGCTTTCGATAAAATTTCACTAGACATAGTAGGGCCATTCCCTATCACGAATAACGGAAATAAATATATTTTAACCATGCAAGATTTATTAACAAAATACTCTGTAGCAGTACCATTAAAAGAAGCCACTTCATTAACGATAGCCGACGCTTTCACGAAAGAATTCATTTGCATTTATGGAACTCCCAAAGCTATCCTTACCGATCAAGGTACTAATTTTCTATCAACTTTAATACGCATCCTAACAAAGAAATTCAATATTCAACATTTTAAAACCACTGCTTACCATCCTCAATCAAATGGATCTATAGAACGGTCGCATCATGTACTGGTAGAATATCTAAAAACACAGATTGATAAAGAAGATAACTGGGACGAATATATAAAACTCGCCATGTTCTCTTATAATACCAGCGTTCACGAAGGAACAAAATTTTCGCCATACGAGCTAATATTCGGACGACTAGCCAGATTGCCATCCGCGTATCAACCTATCGAAGAACCTTTAGAACCTACTTATCAAGAATACATAAATACCTTGTTCAACAAATTATATGATATTCGCGAAGAAGCGCGACAAAATCTTATTAGAGCCAAAGAAAGAAGCAAATATTACTATGATCAACGTGTAAATTCTCGACAGTTTAAGACAGGCGATTATGTTTTCTTATTAAAAGAACCGAAGAAAGGAAAATTCTCAGCACATTACATAGGACCCTATAAAATAATAGAAATCCTACCTTCCAACAACGCCAAAATCCTAATCGACCATAAGCCACGGATTGTCCATATCGATAAGTTGAAATTAGCACATATAGAACCAGGTTGAAAAACAATATTTCTAATTTTGGGTTTCAGATGTGTTGGCATCGCCAACCAGTCCATCCAGGACAAACTACAAGTTCCCCACTACATCAGATATTCGCATTCGCAAGCTGCGTAAAGGTATACGGATATCGTAACGTAGTTACTAATTCTGTACGTTGTACAAATTGTTATTCAAGTCTCGATCTAGCCGCACGTTCCTTTTACCAAAAACGATATACTCACGCTGTCGTGATTGGATTAGGTTATCCCGAACCACAGTGTTCTGTATGTTCCCAACTCCTGACAATTTCTAAACCAACACAAAATTGTACAGTCTGCACTAATTATTTAACAAATATAGAACAAGGACTACCCTTCGAATCGCCTCTAATTATTTAAACGTTCCACTAACATAAAAATGTCTTCCAACGATCCTTGCGATCACAACGCAGCAGCCTCTAACACTTATTATGAACATCCCAATATTGTCGAGCTCCACGTCCTGTTACAGAGATTCCCATTAGTAAAGAGAATGATAGAATTTTTTCCTAATATACATAGAGCCAGATGCTATAAAAGCACAATTTATGATGGCTATTGTCAAATTTGTCGCATCACGCGAAGAACCCGATCTGAACCTAAAAACATTCACAATTATCACATCCTTGTTTGCGAAACCGCACCTCCTATTCCATGTCCCAACTGTCGCTACGCTTGCTACAAAATCGAACCCATAACTAATTGCGAAAAATGCTTCTTTACCTATATTCAATACGTAGTAAACGTATGGGAACGCAACGACACCATCAAACACTGGGACGGAAAAGTACCCACCATTATTCATCACCAGCCTACATTATAAAACAACACAATAATAATTATTATTATTTCACTAGATATAAGGACGAATGACCATCGCGTCACATATATATACATATATCTAAAATTATTCATGTATAATAATATATGTATTCCTGATTGCAGGTTCACTATCAGCTCAGAAGCCTATAAGATTATTAAAAATCCCAACGCCAAAATTACAGGTATATTTTAATAATACGATATATGTAAAAATTCCCATTTCAGGAAACCGTCCTAACTAAACAGGTTGTTCAGCATGGAACCCTGTGCATTATTTAAAACCTTATTGCTGTTATTTCTAGTTATATCTTTCATTTTTGTATGAGGTATGCTTTATATAAGTACATTTCATACAAAACTCCCAAGGCTGCATGAGACCCATATCCATGCAGTATTCTAATTAATACACTTTACATTACTACAGATTGTCGTTAACTCGCTCACTGGTAATAACTCGTATTCAACCATTACGTATAACTTCGCGGAAACCTTAACGAATTTAATATTATATAAAAAACATAACATACTACACGCTTGTACATGCCTTAACTCGAAGAAATCGACTCCAGCTTCACCAGTGAACGAGCTAATCAAATAACAAACTTTCGAACAATTTCTATGATTTTTTTTTTTTATAAAAGACACGGGCAGAAAAACTGCAACCGCGCAACCGATACACCTAATTATAAGACACATTGTTCACGAACGCGCTGCGAGAGAAAGGATCGCGCTGCACGAAAGGATGAGTCACCTTTTTGTAAAACAATGACTTTAATAATATCACACACGTATTGACAAAATACTATAACAAACTTATTACAAAACTTTAATTATTTTACAGTGAAATCGGAATCAAAATCAAAGTGCGGAAATCAAAGTAGCGGCGGTCGTCAACGAATTTTTGCGGTGTATTTGATAAGCGGTTTGCGATATGTTTTCACGACGGAAAAGCGATAAAGGCCCCGATTTCGGGCGCGAGCTCTCTCTTATGGGTTTCCGAAGAAAACCCACTTTTTCGGAAAGCGCCAATTATTGCGAGCAATTTGAATTGTGCTCGAGGTGACTCGAGGGCACAGCTCATTATTGGCCGCTTTTTTAAGATGCGCAACGAACTCGCGTTTTGCCATGCGCGCGCGGCCGCTCGCTATTTCTAATTGGTGATCGAGGCCGCGTGGCAATTTTGCGCATGCTTGTACCGCGAAAAGTATCCGGTAAAACGGTTGCGAAACTGCTAATTGTTTGTGTGTAAAGAATGTTTTTTAGATGACAAGTTTAATTTCTGACAGGTTTTTTACCGTGACAAACATACAAAACGACCGTGACTTTTGTTATTGACGCGAATGGAAAATTCTAGAATTTACAAAAGTTTTACTTAACATCTCAAACATTCCCGCCCGCCTTGTCGCAACGTGACAAAGATTGGTGGTGGTTCCGGCGCGGATCGCATTCCGATAGCGATCGATGGTGGGGCGGGCGCGCCGGCGCAGGCGAAATACACGTGGTGATCGCGTGGTGTGAATCGATCAGCTGAGCCGATGAGAGCACGTGGTAAACGCGTGGTGTGAAATAATCAGCTGATCCGGTGACAACGCGTGGTTGATGTGAACGGCGAGTGTGTAATGCAGTGAGCGGTGATAACGAAATAATTTTTTTCCTTTTGTGCGGTGGTGGATGAGATGAGTGACGAGCGACAGATGCTATGATGCATGAAGTGATGATTGTGTGACGTTACGAAGTGTCAGTGTGCGGTGTAGGTGCGTCGTTCACGCCCGGGAGGAAAACAAGCTTGACGAGTGGGCGCACAAGCTCGGACGTGGCCGTTCGGATTGACACCACGCGTACAATCCCATCGTCCCCGGGGTGAAGTCGCGATATGCGAGCCAGTGGCCATCGGCTCGGTGGGGTGAGCTCGGAGCGCACGAGACAGAGGTCACCGACGTGGGGTGCAGCTTCTCCCTTGAGCCATTTGGTGCGTGAGGCTAGTCCGTGCAAATATTCGGATGACCATCGCTGCCAGAAGTGATCCCTCATCTGCTGCAAATGACGCCAGCGTGACAAGGTGGGTACCGTCTGCCCTGTCAATGACGGTTCCGGCACAGCAAGTAGCGGCGCCCCGACGAGGAAGTGACCGGGGGTCAACGCAGAGACGTCCTCTGGGTCATCTGAGAGTGCCTGCAATGGACGAGAATTAAGACAAGCTTCGATCTGGGCGAGGAGTGTGCTCAGCTCCTCGAACGTGAGGGTGGTCTCGCCGATCACCCGACGGAGGTGGAACTTGGTCGACTTCACTGCAGCCTCCCAAAGACCACCAAAGTGCGGGGCCGCTGGCGGGTTGAAGTGCCAGCGGATTCCTTGAGCGGTGGCGGCAAGGACGATACGATGACCTTCGGCTGTCGCTGCATCAAAGAGACCTCGCAGCGTACGATCTGCCCCGATGAATGTCGTGCCGCAGTCGCTGTAGATCTCAGCACAGAGGCCCCTGCGGGAGACGAAGCGGTGCAGAGCGGCGATGAAAGCCTCGGAGGTGTAGTCGGAGACGACCTCCAAGTGAGTGGCCTTCGACCAGAAACAGATGAAGACTGCGATGTACCCTTTATGCGCACGGTGTCCACGTCCCTTGCTGGTCCGAAGGAGGATGGGTCCTGCGTAATCCACGCCGGTGCTGAGGAACGGTCGGGTTGGCGTTACTCGGTCCCGAGGAAGGTTACCCATCTGAGGCTGTGGCGTGGCAGCACGCCATCGAGTGCAGGTAACGCATCGATGTAGCTGCTGCTTGACGGCGGTTCTTCCTCGAGGCACCCAGAAGCGCAGGCGGAGCAGGCCGAGTGTCAGCTGCACACCCCCGTGCAGTGTTCGTCGATGGCAGGAATCGATCACCAGCCGAGTCAGCCAGGATGCCGCCGGGATGATCATCGGATGTTTCTCGTCGAGCGGAAGTTGAGAGTTTTTGAGACGTCCTCCGACGCGCAGTACGCCTTGATCGTCGAGGAACGGACTCAACTTTACCAGGTGGCTTCGCGGTGGAGTAGTGCGTCCAGCAGAGGCCGCGGCTACGTCCGTCGGAAAATGGAGCGCCTGCACCACTCGCAGCCATCGAAACAGCGCGGAGTCCAGCTCGTCAGGCTGCAATGGACGGCCAGGTCTGGCGTCACGTCTCACCGGGTTGAGCCATCGACGACACCACGCAGTGACTCGCAGCAGCCGTTGCAGCGTCGGGAACCGCAGAAGAAGGTCCGGTTCGGTAATGACTGGCGCCTTGACTACCAGGCTGGTGACTCGTTGCTCAGGGAGGTCATCCTCTGGGACGTCGATGTCTGCACCAGGCCAGGCAGCCTCGTCTCCTGACAGCCAGGTAGGTCCTGTCCACCACAGTTTATGATTGCGTAAGTCCTCAGGTGTAACACCACGCGATGCACAATCTGCAGGGTTTTCTCGTCCGGCGACGTGTCTCCAATGAGCGTCTGGAAGCAGGGTCTGGATCTGCGACACTCGGTTGGCAATAAAGGTCTTCCAGCGGGTGCAGTGTCCGCGAATCCAGTGAAGAGTGACCTTGGAGTCGGACCACAGGTGCACCGGCGTAGCAGCCAAGCCGAGGGTAGTGCGTACATGCAACATGAGCGTGGTGAGTAATGCGGCGGCACAAAGCTCCAATCGAGGTAACGACACCTGCTTGACTGGTGCGACCTTCGATTTTGCCATCAGCAGATTAATTGATGTCTTCTCTGTTGCAGCGTTGCGGATGTATACGACGGCGGCGTATCCTCGCTCCGATGCATCGGCAAACCCATGGAGCTGCAGTTGCGACTGGTCATCTCCGGTGCTGAGCCAACGATCCACACGGATGTGATCCAGCAACGGAAGTTGATTCAGCAGTTGTCTCCAGCGGTGTGCGTCCTGATCAGGCAGCGGAGAGTCCCAATCCAGCCGTTGAAGCCACGTAGACTGGATCAGAATTTTGGCTCGGATGACGACAGGCGCTAGCCAGCCCATCGGATCGAATAGTCGAGCTGTCTCGGCCAAGACTCGTCTCTTCGTGAGGTCGGTGGTTGAACGCGGACGTATGGTGAAGGAGAACCAATCCCCTTGAGGATGCCATCGAAGACCCAGGGTGGCGTGGCTCTCTCCTTCCCACGAGCGCGGTCCGCGTTGAAGCCGATGTTCCGGCGGAATTCCGGTGAGCACCTGCTGGTTGTTGGCAGCCCACTTTCGCAAAGGAAACCCGCCCGCCATGCAGAGACTCTGTAGTTCCTGTTGGAGTTTGATGGCATCCGCCAGGCTGTCAGCACCGGTGACCACGTCGTCGACGTAACAGTCTTGTCGCAGCGCCCTGACTCCGCGTGGATATCGTGCCTCTTCGTCTGCAGCAAGTTGGTGAAGCGTCCTGATGGCGAGGAAGGGTGCGCACGCCAGTCCGTAGGTCACGGTCTTCAACTCGTACTCGCAGATGTTGTCTGAGCTGTTGTGGCGCCACAGGATGGTTTGCAGGCGACAATCCTCCGGATGAACAAGAATTTGTCGGTACATTTTCTCGATGTCCGTGACGAAAACGTACCGATGCCAACGCCAACGGAGTAAGACGTCAGCGAGTGCTGGCAAGAGGTTAGCTCCAGTGAGGAGGTGAGAGTTCAGCGACTCTCCGGACCGTGTGCGTTGGGAGCCGTTGAACACAAACCTGAGCTTCGTGGTCGTGCTCGACTCCTTGAGGACCCCGTGATGCGGTAAGTAGCACCTGGGACCAGAACCTGTCGTAAACGTACTAACCTTCTCCATGTGTTGCAGGTTTTCGTATTCATCCATGAAGTCTCGATAGAGATCACCGAACCGAGCATCACGGGCTCCCTTCCGCTCCATCGCTTCCAGGAGGCGCTCTGCAGGTCGACGAGTCTCGCTGAGTGATGTCGGCGGTGAGGCAAATGGCAGCCTTACCACGTATCTTCCACTGGATGTGCGTGTGATTGTGCGCACATAGAGGTCCTCGCATCTGGCTTCGTCGGCGGTGAGCACGATCCCAGCTGCTGGCTCGCGTTCCTGCTCCCAGAATCGTCGCACCAGGTCAGCAAGGTCGTTGTCGGCGGTGCACTGAAACGTGCGGCGATGTCCGTCGGTGACTGCTGAGTCGTAGCCTCCGGACAGGATCCATCCCAAGCTGGTCTGCTGGGCGATCGGCATGCGTGAGTCGCCCTTGCGAAGGCCTTCCTCAAGAATCAACGAGTAGACCTCTGCACCAAGAAGTAGCTCCGCAGGGTCGTCATCCAGGTACCGCGGGTCGGCCAACCGGAGTCCTTGGATGTGAGGCCAGCTGCAATTCTCGCGTTGAGCGGTGCCTTGTTGTAGTGAGATGCGAGGCAACACAAAGGCGACCACGCGAAGCTCGGTGTTGGTCACGTCGGATGCTGATGTCCAGGGTGACCTTGCCACGAGCCGATCCAGAGCGAGTCCCTCCGATGCCAAAGATGGACAGATTCGTTGAAGCTCGAGGAAGACGAAGGCGTTGAGCCAGCGCTTCAGAGATGATGGACACCTCGGAGCACTGGTCGATCAAGACTCGAACCTCGTGTGGTGATCCGTAGCGGTCCGCGACCTTGACGCGGGCAGTTGCAAGAAGGACGGCCTTGTGACTCTCACATTGCCGTGAGGTGGCCAGTGTGGTGGCAAGTGAAGTGGCCTCAGCGGACGGTGATGACGTGGATGCCCCGTGCAGCATGGTGTGGTGTCGTGCGTTGCAAGTGAGGCAATTCTTCTTCGATTGACACCGTGACAAGAAGTGATTGCCCAGACAGTTGAAGCACAGTCGGTTGGTCTCCACGAATGTTTTCCGTTCGACCGCGGTCTTGGCCTTGAACTCCTTGCAGGTCATCAGTGTATGTTTTTCACGACACAGTGCACAATGAGGCGAATCTGTGCCTTGATGTCTGGTGACGTGCGCTTTGGCGAATCGCGAATGCCTCTCCAGGTCCTTTTGTGACACTCCTCGGTCGTGCAGCGTTGAGGGTCAATACCCGTCGACTAATAAAGTCGAGAAGTGCCTCGTTCTGTGGTGGTTCGGTGGAGTCTGACGTGGCTGACTCCCATTCGAGACGAGTGCGGGCGTCGAACAATTCGATGACCAGGTGATTGAACAGGTCCATTCCGTGCGAGTTGATAGGACGTCCAATACTCTCCTGTGCATTGATGGCGGCGGTGACAGCGTTGTGGATGCGGCTCAGCTCCTCGGCGGTATCTCCCTTCATCTTTGGCACGGCGGTAAACGTGGCAAAGTTGGAGCGGATTAATTCTCTTTTGTTGTCGTAATGCTTGTTCAAGATTGCCCAAGCGCGATCGTAATTGTCACTTGTGACAGGTAGTGATCTTATCAATTTTTCAGCCTGACCTGTCAAACACGAGCGGAGGTGGTGAAGACGCTCGATGTTTGAGATGGAATTGCTGCTCACCACGGACAGGAAGAGATCACGAAACGACGGCCAATCAGCGTAGGCGCCAGAAAACGGCGGCAACTTGATGCGCGGCAGCGACGACCTTGATGCGACGTCGACGGATGGAGATACGTTTGGCTTCCGGAAATGTTCAGCGTAGCCATCCAGGATACTGCGTTGTGCCACGTAAAGATTTTCAGTATCTCCATGCAACTCCGACTTGAAGTATTCGCTGTCACTAAACTTCTCTTTCAGAGCCGCGCGAATGAGATCATGCTGGGCCTCAAATTTCGTCCACAGCTGATCTAGGATCCTGATGCGTGTGGATACGGCACTGGCGGTGATGTTGGTCGTGCCCAGCTTCTTCAAGTATTCCACGGAGCGTGAAATACGGACTTGGACCTCACGTTGGCAATCGATCAAGGTGTTCACATCCATGTCGAACTACGAGCTCACTGACCGCACCAAGAGACACGTTCACAAACTTGCGGGTGCCGGCACGATGTATCCGGCTCGAAGGACCAAAAATATGTTCACGAACGCGCTGCGAGAGAAAGGATCGCGCTGCACGAAAGGATGAGTCACCTTTTTGTAAAACAATGACTTTAATAATATCACACACGTATTGACAAAATACTATAACAAACTTATTACAAAACTTTAATTATTTTACAGTGAAATCGGAATCAAAATCAAAGTGCGGGAATCAAAGTAGCGGCGGTCGTCAACGAATTTTTGCGGTGTATTTGATAAGCGGTTTGCGATATGTTTTCACGACGGAAAAGCGATAAAGGCCCCGATTTCGGGCGCGAGCTCTCTCTTATGGGTTTCCGAAGAAAACCCACTTTTTTCGGAAAGCGCCAATTATTGCGAGCAATTTGAATTGTGCTCGAGATGACTCGAGGGCACAGCTCATTATTGGCCGCTTTTTTAAGATGCGCAACGAACTCGCGTTTTGCCATGCGCGCGCGGCCGCTCGCTATTTCTAATTGGTGATCGAGGCCGCGTGGCAATTTTGCGCATGCTTGTACCGCGAAAAGTATCCGGTAAAACGGTTGCGAAACTGCTAATTGTTTGTGTGTAAAGAATGTTTTTTAGATGACAAGTTTAATTTATGACAGGTTTTTTACCGTGACAAACATACAAAACGACCGTGACTTTTGTTATTGACGCGGATGGAAAATTCTAGAATTTACAAAAGTTTTACTTAACATCTCAAACACACATATATAGTTATAACATACACACTTATGCGTTAGCGCGCACTTGTACCTGTACATATAATAGTACATACATATATATATATGTCCATGTGCGAGTCTAAAACGAACGTGGAAAATAACGACAGTAAAATCATATACCTTATACTATTTGACTGTTAGAAGATTCATCGCGCACCGTTATCACTTCGAATGACAGGACCGCCTCCGCACGTGCACATATATATATCTATGAACATACGCGTGTGCAAACGCATACACACGTACATACTAAATAACTTCTATATATATATAAAAAAAATATACTTAATTTAGTAAACTAGTCCGATTGTGCGTTACAGCTTGTCATGATGCTAGGAATTATTCTAATACTCTCCGTTAAAACTTCATTCGCCCTGATTGGATTTGATTGTGGTGGACAGCATCTCAACATCACCGCCGTTTCTCTCTTAGATGTTGGAGAATGCAATCTCCATCATCAAACTCCTAACTCTACAGAAACTTATATACAATTATTGCAACTTTCAGAATATAATTACGCAGAAGTTATACAGTGCAAACTAGAAATATCTCGCACGATATATTATTGTGGCATGCATTCGCACATCTCAGTCGTCTTTAATGGAAAAGCAGATTATGTCCAGGAAACCGGATATTCACAATGCTTGCGAATGTTTCAAGATGGCACTACGTCCCTGGGACCTACTCACTTAATTAGTGGACTCAAAATCAATCAAACTTCCTATCGCAGCCTTACGCTGGCCGGCGAATTAAAAGCCGACGGAACATATAAGGGTACGCAATACTCTGACCCTTACGGCACATGGGATAACGTAATTGTTCAAGCAGTTGCGAAAATCTTACTCAAATCATCTTATGTGCCGGTACAACTCGAACACGGGAAAATCAAGTTAAGGTCAGGAACCATCTGCACACTGGCCGATAGCTTCTGTTTGGACTCTGACGACGGTTATACTTTTTGGAAACCAGTACCAATGAAATCCTGCAACTTCAATCATTTACTAAACGTGCACCTCTGAGATGACTTGCGAATGTACCTTCTGACAGGATATAATTTCTAATGTGTACTGTGGAATTAGCGTTTTGCTAATAGGTGGTAGGATACAGGGTTACATACATATATAATTAAGCAGTAATATAATAAAATACATTAATATATATATTTATAATGCAAGTACAATAGGTTAAATAAGTATGCGATATTGGTTAAATAATATTGAGTAGTATCGAATAAAATATAATATATGTCAACGATTGCAACGTAGACGTGTGCGGATGCAATTAATAAATTGAAATAATATTAGGAATACAGAGTAATATATGGCTTACGTCTATATTCAAGATTCAGAGTTCAGAGTGTAATGTAAATTTAAAATTTAAAATTTAAATTTGGGTTT
>NW_028190913.1:0-18852 GCF_048542155.1 Nylanderia fulva
TTTCACAACAAAAAAATATTATTATTTATTTTCACGCCCTTTTCTTCCAAAAGCCAAATGGGCCCCCAAAATCCACAAGGAAATTTTCCTTTTAGATTAAATAGTTTCCTCAATAAATATTTCTCTATAATATTGCTTTTTTTTTTTTTTAAAAAATTTTTAAAAATAGCCTTCCTAGACGGCATTTTGTAAAAACATTTTGATATATGAAAACATTCTATCAGGAAAACAATAAAAGATACCGACATAATAGTTTCTTGGACTTGTTTTCATTATTTACTAACTGTTTCCGTAGATCTTGCATTAAACGGTATCAATAATAGATGGCATTTTATAGAGTCACACACAAAGATTCCCAAAAATGAATTCATAGGTATGATAAAATTTATATTAACTTCTACATTTTTCACTTTTAATAACATAACTTACAAACAAATTTATGGGACTCCTATGGGTTCCCCACTTTTCTCCGATCATTGCCGATATAGTCATGCAGGACTTGGAAACATTAGTAATTAGTAATTTAAATTGCGAAATGACTTTCTATTTCCGTTATGTAGACGACATTATTTTATGCACTTCCGCTGACAATATTAACATATGTTTGAACGAATTCAACAATTATAACGATAGACTACAATTTACATTGGAAAAAGAGGATAATCGTTGTATAAGCTTTTTAGTACATAATAATCAAAGTAATGATAATAAAATTTATTTAGATTGGTATCACAAAAAGACATTCTCAGGTAGATTACTATCATTTTTTTTTCAAATCATCCGACTTGTCATAAAATAGGAACAATTTATAACTTGGTAGATAGAGCTTTATTACTATCACATCCGCAATTTCACAAAAAAAATATAGAGAAAGCTATTAACATTTTGCTATCCAACGGTTATCCTCTTGATCTAATTTTCACAGAAATAAAACGCAGATTAAAAATCTCTCAACTAAGAAATTTAACAAGCCTAATAATAACAATATAACAGATACCAATAATACTAATACTAACATTAAATATTTTGTCATACCATATATAGAATCAATATCTGAGAAAGTTGCTTCAGCAATAAGAAGACCTGACGTAGTGGTAGGATATCGTTGCATTAAAAAATTGAATGACTTCATAAAAGTTCAAAAGGACAAAAATAATTGCCCCACGAATTCTAATGTTATTTATAAATTGAATTGCAACGATTGTGACGCCACATATGTCGGACAGACAAAAAGACAGTTAGGAACGAGACTTAAAAAACATAAAAATAATATTAAATTAGACTCTGCTAGACATTCGGTTGTTACAGAACACATTCTAAACGAACAACATACATTTGACTGGGACAATATTAAAATTATGGATCACGAAAAGAACTACCATAAAAGACTAATATCTGAAATGATCCACATTAAAGAACCAGAAAAATGGAATTAATTTAAATACAGACACCGAATTGTTAGACAGTAGTTATTTTGACATACTTAAAAAATTTGCTGAATCATAATTTAGAAAAAAACATTGGTAATAAATAAATACATCACGCTCTCTATTTTGACATTTGGTATTCAGACTTCGCAACACACACTTGAAATATCGGGGAAAAGGACTTGTTAAAACGATAATGTAAGTTGAAAGATTTTTTAATTTTCTCTGACATTGATTTAATTCGCGTATTATATCCGTAGCATGCTCAAATGTCGCATAACTTGGCATCTCAGACCAATCGCCTTGCATATCTATTGGTCAACAGCGAAGAATCGTTTCAATTTTATATTTTAATATTTAACTAACTTTGTATTTTTAACATTAACTTTGTATTTTAATATTTAACTTTTATGTATTGATAAAGACTGTAGTGCAGTCGAAACGTTTACAATTTATATCGATTCTGTAACGGAATGTTAATTTAATTATTTAACTATTAATAAAAAAAATTTTTACACCTTATTTATTTGCTCGTTCAGTTGGGCCTACTATATATGATTTGTTTAATTTTGTTAAATTATACGAGCCTTTCATTAATTAATTCCTTTTAGAATTATGGTATCATCTATTAATACGGCTCTTTACAATATAGCCACATATATTCACAATGTATTGTCACGAAGCCTTCCCCCACCAAAAAGCCCATATAAATAATAGTTTTGAATTGTGGCAGGATTCTTACGGGAAAAAAGTTAAGGAATTCAGAAATAATGATATCATTAGATGTTATCTCTCTCTTCACTAATTACCTATCAACCTTGCGATTAACAGTGTTAATAATAGATGGGAGTATATTAAGTCACAGACAAAAATTCCAAAAGAACAATTTATTAAATGTATAGAATTTGTTCTGTCATCTACATATTTTACATGTAACAATATAATTTATAAACAAATTTTCGGCACCCCCATGGGATCACCATTATCGCCCATAATAGCTGACTTAATAAGGGAAGATTTGGAAAATTCTGTTCTTGACTTGATTAATATCGACATCCCATTTTATTATAGATACGTTGATGATATCATTATGACAGTTTCCTGAAGAAAAGGTTGATTTGATTGTGGATTCTTTTAACAAATACCATGACAGACTCAAATTCACATTGGAATATGAGGATAACCGTTGTTTAAATTTCTTAGATGTATCATTGAAATTAATTAACAATACCATTTTTGTTGATTGGTTTCAGAAAAAAAACATTTTCTGGAAGAACTCTTTCCTATTACTCTAACCATCCTTTCTGCCAAAAAAAAAAAGCCATTATTTATAACTTAGTAGATAGAGCTCTTCTCTTTCACATCCAGAAATTTCATAATAAGAATATAAATTCAATCATAACTATTTTAGGTAACAACGGTTATCCTTAGAATTTATTTTCTCCGCTATTAATCAAAGAATTAAGTATCTTATTAATTCCAAACTAAATATCTTGACTAATGATATAATACTACTACAGGTTCCTAAAATAGATGGAGATAATGAAAAAAAGAATTTCTTTGTTATTCCTTATGTGAATAGCATTTCTGACAAAATTGCATCAACTATCAAAAAAACAGAAATGACTATAGGTTATTGTTGTCTGGATAAACTCAATCGTTTTATCAAGGTTCATAAAGATAAAAATCAATTTTCAACTAATTCCCAATGTTGTTTATAAGATCTCTTGTCACGACTGCGATGCGACATATGTTGGCCAAACCAAAAGACAACTTAAAACGAGAGTTAAAGAACATGTAAATAATATAAAGTTAGATTCGTCAAAGCATTCGGTCATCTCGGAACATATCCTTAATTACCACACTCATTAATTGGGAAGACATAAAAATTTTAGATACCGAATCTAATTTCCAGAAGAGAAATGTTTCTGAAATGATCCATATAAAGGAACAAAAAAACGGTCTAAACTTAGAAAAAGATACCGATATGCTTGACGAGTCATATTTTGACATTCTAGAAGAATTATCTAATAAATAAATAATAATAATAAGAGGAGTCACAGTTTGAACTCGACACATCATACTGTGACTTTGGTATAGTGAACACATCAACTTGGGCAGAATCTTGACTACTCATCAATTTAAGTAAGCAATTCTAAACACACAATTAAGATCTTTCACATAAAAAAATAACTTATTAATATAAATTAATATACTAAAAAAATAAAAATATACTTAGACAATCACGGTGAAATATACTGCAATGACGAACTTACTCGGAAATATCCTTGATGATGGGGACTAACTTTTAATGCTGGATAACATCTAATTGTTTTCAATTCTCATATCAAGTGGTTCTGACGATAATTTTAACTAATAATGTTCAAAAGAATTGATGACGTGGAATGGGGCCGTCAACCTGTTCTACTAACAACAGGGAACTCGTTACATGTTTTTTGACATAATCAAAAAGTTTACCATCTTAACTAAAAAATGGTTAGCCGATTAGAAAAAATATCTAATTAATAAATGTTATAAGCGTAACCCAATTTAAATTCATCGACTTATTAAACCAAAATGTTCATTAAAAAATAGACTCTAATGCGTAATATGTCATAATTTTTCTTAAAAGAATTTTTATTGTTTTATATTTACTGAAGAAGGCTGAGGTAACAGCCGAAACGTTTTATTATTTTTATTATCATTGTATCTACTAAGAAATAAATCAATTATGTGATAGACATTACAATCTCTCACTAATTTAATATGCTCGTTATAGTTGGCCCTGTCTTTCTAAATCTTAATAATTAATTATTTATTAAAATAATAAAATATAATATATAGAGAAATAGAGTATTAATTATTAATATATTTAAATATATTATATTAATAATTATTATAATATTTAAGAAAATATTTATTAATTATTAAATATATATATTTTATAAATTAAACTTCGGCTCGTATACAATTAAAATATGTGATATAATAAAGCCAACTTAACGAGCTTATATGCTATTAATTGAAAATTTTTATTTATTAATTTACGTCTACTATTGTATATAAAAGTTAAGATAAACGTTTCGACTGTACGACAGTCTTTCTCAATATCCTAATAATATGTTAAAAAATTGATTTAGTCATTTCGACCTTATTATAAATACAACCAATTATGAGATTAATGACGATCGCAGTACAAAATTCATTTATGTTGGCATGAGTTTGGAGCGTCAGATGCTGTTATATTAGGTAACGCCACTGTGAACAAATTAATATATCCGCTCAAATATTACATTTAGATTTTTAATAAATGTATTAACGTTCTTTTTTGTCAACGAACATAACACGTTTTTTAACAAAATTATTTCTTGGTATTAACATAAATCACAATGTGTACTTTTTTTAAAAAACAAATCGATATCTGTATCTTACAATGTCGGCGCGCTGTATATATACCACAATTTTTAAGATGACGTAGACAATTTTTTTAGAATATCATAATAAGAAACCGTCAAGACGCTCGGTGTCCTTTTTTAGGTTGATACTGTTGTTTTCTTTCTTTAATATATATCATTTCCTGATATCAACCTTTTATAATAATTCTTTTCATAATCTAGGATTTTTGTGTCGTTCCAATTGAAATTGTGGGTAAATTTTACAATATGATCAGAAACCACCGAGTCCTTGCTGAATCTAATCTAATATTATTTTTATGTTCATTTACTCTTGTACCTAATTGTCTTTTCGTCCTGTCCTACATATGTAGCATCACAATTATTACAGACGAATCTTATATATGACCCCCGAATTATTTTGGAGCTTATCTCTGTCTTTTTGCGTTTTTATGACTCTGTTTAATTTCTTTAGACATCTGTATCCACTGTTATATTTGATTTTTTAATTCTGATGCTACTCAGTTCCGAGATTCTTTCAATATAAGGTATCGCTAATGAATTTTTTATTATTGTCATTATTTATGATTTCGTTATTTATATCTTGAGTCATTTCTTTGTTTAATCTATTGACAATAAGGAACTTCAGTCTATTATTGATTTCTGAGAAAATGAGATCAAGAGGATACTATTGCTCAATAAAATCTCTATGATTAATGTTAAATTTTTACTATGAAACGGGGATGTGATAATTATATTGACCGGTCTACTAAATTATATATTACACTTTTTTTGTGGCATATAGGATGATTTGAATGATATGAGAGTGTTCTACCCGAAAATGTTTTTTTCTGAAACCAATCTATTGTATATTATGTTATTTATAATTTTGAGTGAGATATCTAAAAACTTATGCTACGGTTATCCTCTCTTCTATTGTGAATTTTAATCTATCGTGACAATCATTAAATTTTTCTACTAGATATGTGACTTGATCTTCCGGCAAGCAAAGCAAGATATCATCGACGTAGCGATAGTAAAACCTTATATTAACCTTTATAGTTTCAAAGAATCCTAGTTTTCTATATTCTTGCATGACAATACCGCATAATTGGAGATAAAGGCGATCCCATAGGAGTTCCATGTATTTGTTTATAGATCGTTTCGTTGAATGTGAAGTACGTTGAAGTCAAAATGAATTTAATTACATTAACAAAACTCATTTTGTCTATTGATGTGTGGTTTTCAATGTAATGCCATCTATTATTTATGCTGTCTATTGCAAGGTCCACAGGAACATTTGTGAACAACGATATCACATCCAAAGACACGATTGTTTCATTGTTATTTAATTTAAGATCAGACCAAAGCGTTGCACAATTCAAAACTATTGTTAACATGACTTTTCCCTTGGGTAAACTTGTTCACTAAAATGTTGTGTAAATATGCAGCTAAATGATGTAGTGCTGTATTGACCGACGATACTATTACTCTGAATGGAACATTTTCCTTGTGAATTTTGGGCAAGCCATATGCTTTAGGAAGCACTGAATCACTGGAACTTAAACAATAATAGTCCTTTTTTTGTGATCCATTCATTTTTTAAACCATTGTTTTAAATTTTTGTTAAGGTCTTTTTCTATTTTTATTATTGGATTGTTTTTGATTGTCATATAATTATCTTTGTCATTTAATAATTCCTTCAATGTTGTCTATATAAAATTCTTTGGTCATTGCTACGGTCGTGTTTCCCTTGTCTGCTCTTGTGAAAATGATGCTGGGATTTGTTTACAAAATGTCATGGTACATAAAAGTAAGTTTGTCATTAATTATGTCTTTCCTAGTATTGTGTGTTTAAAAAAAACAAAGAAACTGTGGAATAGCTATGTTTCTTATTGTCGTGAGATTAGTTATGTTATTCGAATTGCTTTCTATGTCTTTATAAATTCATGGACAGCTGTTTTTTTATCAGTATTAATAGGAAGGCTAAAATCACTACCCTAATTGCAATAAATTTGTGACATCAGCTGGAATGTCTACATCAGTCAAATTAATAAACCATTTATCATTGGTTGTTCTAATGGATTAATAGTTCTGTTTATAAAATTTGTTGGCGTTAATGTGGTTATTAATATATTTATTATTTGAGAGTTTACATTATTTTTCTCTGAACAAGAAAAAAACTATGGGTTTAATATTATTATAGTAATCCGATTCTTTTTTTTTGCAATAACCAACAGAATTTTTTCTTATGTAAGTAATGTAAGTTTAAAATTTGTTTTTTAAATAATCTACTATGGTGGTTATAAATCTCTTGCCATACCTGGGATGGGATGTTGTTATTTAATCTTGGTGTAAAGTATCTTATGTTTTGTTAAAATACCCTATTTGTCTGTGCAAGTCAAATATCTCTATGTTAATATTTCCATTCTAAATTTATGCAACACACTGTCTAACCTTTTTTTTATTATAATGACATACGTTATATTACTATTGGTCTGATAGATGTTTAGGTAAAACTCTAAATGTCCTACATTGTTTTAAAAATATTAATTTGGACACAGTTCTTATTTTGCCATAATTCGCCCCTAGCCAAGATTTTAAATCTTCAAAACTTTGTTGTCCATAATTATGTTGTACAAACTTAAAATTAAATGGTGGAACTTAAAAAGTGTATAATTATTACGCATTGTAAGGCCAGCGTGAATTAAATATATATATTTTATAAATTAAACTTCGGCTCGTATACAATTAAATATGTGATATAATAAAAAGGCCAACTTAACGAGCTTATATGCTATTAATTGAAAATTTTTATTTATTAATTTACGGTCATACTATATAAAAGTTAAGATAAACGTTTCGACTATACGACAGTCTTTCTCATATCCTAATAATATGTTAAAAAATTGATTTAGTCATTTCGAACCTTATTATAAATACAACATTATGAGATTATATGACGATCGCAGTACAAAATTCATTTATGTTGGCATGAGTTGGAGCGTCAGATGCTGTTATATTATCTAGTAGAAAAATTTAATGATTGTCACGATAGATTAAAATTCACAATAGAAAGAGAGGATAACCGTAGCATAAGTTTTTTAGATATCTCACTCAAAATTATAAATAACATATATACATAGATTGGTTTCAGAAAAAAACATTTTCGGGGTAGAACACTCTCATATCATTCAAATCATCCTATATGCCACAAAAAAAGTGTAAATATATAATTTAGTAGACCGGTCAATATAATTATCACATCCCCGTTTTCATAGTAAAAATTTAACATTAATCATAGAGATTTTATTGAGCATAGTTATCCTCTTGATCTCATTTTCCTCAGAAATCAATAATAGACTGAAGTTCCTTATTGTCAATAGATTAAACAAAGAAATGACTCAAGATATAAATAACGAAATCATAAATAATGACAATAATAAAAAAGTCATAGCGATACCTTATATTGAAAGAATCTCGGAACTAGTAGCATCAGAATTAAAAAATCAAATATAACAGTAGGATACAGATGGTCTAAAGAAATTAAACAGAGTCATAAAAACGCAAAAAGACAGAGATAGCTCCAAAATAATTCGGGGGTCATATATAAGATTTCGTGTAATAATTGTGATGCTACATATGTAGGACAGACGAAAAGACAATTAGGTACAAGAGTAAATGAACATAAAAATAATATTAGATTAGATTCAGCAAGGCACTCGGTGGTTTCTGATCATATTGTAAAATTTACACACAATTTCAATTGGAACGACACAAAAATCCTAGATTATGAAAAGAATTATTATAAAAGGTTGATATCAGAAATGATATATATTAAAGAAGAACAACAGTATCAACCTAAAAAGGACACCGAGCGTCCTTG
This sequence comes from Nylanderia fulva, assembly GCF_048542155.1. Taxonomy (NCBI): domain Eukaryota; kingdom Metazoa; phylum Arthropoda; class Insecta; order Hymenoptera; family Formicidae; genus Nylanderia; species Nylanderia fulva. Next base: position 8,706 of record NW_028190913.1, read on the forward strand.
ACGGTTCTTATTATGATATTCTAAAAAAAATTGTCTACGTCATCTTAAAAATTGGGTATATATACAGCGCGCCGACATTGTAAGATACAGATATCGATTTGTTTTTTAAAAAAGTACACATTGTGATTATGTTAAGTAAAAAGAAAATAATTTTGTTAAAAAAAAGATGTTATGTTCGTTGACAAAAAAGTAAGTTAATACTATTTATTAAAATCTAAATGTAATATTTGAGCGGATATATTAATTTGTTCACAGTGGCGTTACATAATATAACAGCAATCTGACGCTCCAACTCATGCCAACATAAATGAATTTGTACTGCGATCGTCATATAATCTCATAATGTTGTATTTATAATAAGGTCGAAATGACTAAAATCAATTTTTTTAACATATTATTAGGATATTGAGAAAGACTGTCGTACAGTCGAAACGTTTATCTTAACTTTTATATACAATAGTATGACGTAAAATTAATAAATAAAATTTTTCATTAATAGCATATAAGCTCGTTAAGTTGGCCTTTTATTATATCACATATTTTAATTGTATACGAGCCGAAGTTTAATTTATAAAATATATATATTTAATAATTAATAAATATTTTCTTAAATAGTATAATAATTATTAATATATAATATATTTAAATATATTAATAATTAATACTCTATTCTCTATATATAAATATTTTATTATTTTAATAAATAATTAATTATTAAGATTTAGAAAGACAGGGCCAACTATAACGAGCATATTAAATTAGTGAGAGATGTAATGTTCTACACATAATTGATTTATTTCTTAGTAGATACAATGATAATAAAAATAATAAAAACGTTTCGGCTGTTACCACCTCAGCCTTCGTTCAGTAAATATAAAAACAATAAAAATTCTTTTTTAAGAAAATTATGACATATTACGCATTAGAGTCTATTTTTTTATAAACATTTTGGGTTTAATAAGTCGATGAATTTAAATTGGGTTACGTTTATAACATTTATTAAATTAGATATTTTTTCTAATCGGCTAACCATTTTTAGTTAAGATGGTAAACTTTTTGATTATGTCAAAAAACATGTAAACGAGTTCCCTGTTGTTAGTAGAACAGGTTGACGGCCCATTCCACGTCATCAATTCTTTTGAACATTATTAGTTAAATTATCGTCAGAACTGCTTGATATGAGAATTGAAAACAATTAGATGTTATCCAGCATTAAAAAGTTAGTCCCCCATCATCAAGGATATTTCCGAGTAAGTTCGTCATTGCAGTATATTTCACCGTGATTGTCTAAGTATATTTTTATTTTTTAGTATATTAATTTATATTAATAAGTTATTTTTTATGTGAAAGATCTTAATTGTGTTTAGAATTGCTTACTTAAATTGATGAGTAGTCAAGATTCTGCCAAGTTGATGTGTTCCACCTATACAAAGTCACAGTATGAGTGTGTCGAGTTCAAACTGGGACTCCTATTATTATTATTATTTATTTATTAGATAATTCTATCTAGAATGTCAAAATATGACTCGTCAAGCATATCGGTATCTTTTTTAAGTTTAGACCGTTTTTTTGTTCTTTTATATGGATCATTTCAGAAACATTTCACTCCTGGAAATTAGATTCGGAATCTAAAATTTTTATGTCTTCCCAATTAAATGAGTGTTGGTAATTAAGGATATGTTCCGAGATGACCGAATGCTTTGACGAATCTAACTTTATATTATTTACATGTTCTTTAACTCTCGTTTTAAGTTGTCTTTTGGTTTGGCCAACATATGTCGCATCGCAGTCGTGACAAGAGATCTTATAAACAACATTGGAATTAGTTGAAAATTGATTTTTATCTTAATGAACCTTGATAAAANGATTGAGTTTATCCAGACAACGATAACCTATAGTCATTTCTGTTTTTTTGATAGTTGATGCAATTTTGTCAGAAATGCTATTCACATAAGGAATAACAAAGAAATTCTTTTTTTCATTATCTCCATCTATTTTAGGAACCTTAGTAGTAATATTATCATTAGTCAAGATATTTAGTTTGGAATTAATAAGATACTTAATTCTTTGATTAATAGCGGAGAAAATAAATTCTAAAGGATAACCGTTGTTACCTAAAATAGTTATGATTGAATTTATATTCTTATTATGAAATTCTGGATGTGAAAGAAGAAGAGCTCTATCTACTAAGTTATAAATAATACCTTTTTTTGGCAGAAAGGATGGTTAGAGTAATAGGAAAGAGTTCTTCCAGAAAATGTTTTTTTTCTGAAACCAATCAACAAAAATGGTATTGTTAATTAATTTCAATGATACATCTAAGAAATTTAAACAACGGTTATCCTCATATTCCAATGTGAATTTGAGTCTGTCATGGTATTTGTTAAAAGAATCCACAATCAAATCAACCTTCTCTTCAGGAACTGTCATAATGATATCATCAACGTATCTATAATAAAATGGGATGTCGATATTAATCAAGTCAAGAACAGAATTTTCCAAATCTTCCATTATTAAGTCAGCTATTATGGGCGATAATGGTGATTCCATGGAGGTGCCGAAAATTTGTTTATAAATTATATTGTTAAATGTAAAATATGTAGATGACAGAACAAATTCTATACATTTAATAAATTGTTCTTTTGGAATTTTTGTCTGTGACTTAATCTACTCCCATCTATTATTAACACTGTTAATCGCAAGGTTGATAGGTACATTAGTGAAGAGAGAGATAACATCTAATGATATCATTATTTCTGAATTCCTTAACTTTTTTCCCGTAAGAATCCTGCACAATTCAAAACTATTATTTATATGGCTTTTTGGTGGGGGAAGGCTTCGTGACAATACATTGTGAATATATGTGGCTATATTGTAAAGAGCCGTATTAATAGATGATACAATAATTCTAAATGGAATTAATTAATGAAAGGCTCGTATAATTTAACAAAATTAAACAAATCATATATAGTAGGCCAACTGAACGAGCAAATAAATAAGGTGTAAAAATTTTTTTTATTAATAGTTAAATAATTAAATTAACATTCCGTTACAGAATCGATATAAATTGTAAACGTTTCGACTGCACTACAGTCTTTATCAATACATAAAAGTTAAATATTAAAATACAAAGTTAAATGTTAAAAATACAATGTTAGTTAAATATTAAAATATAAAATTGAAACGATTCTTCGCTGTTGACCAATAGATATGCAAGGCGATTGGTCTGAGATGCCAAGTTATGCGACATTTGAGCATGCTACGGATATAATACGCGAATTAAATCAATGTCAGAGAAAATTAAAAAATCTTTCAACTTACATTATCGTTTTAACAAGTCCTTTTCCCCGATATTTCAAGTGTGTGTTGCGAAGTCTGAATACCAAATGTCAAAATAGAGAGCGTGATGTATTTATTTATTACCAATGTTTTTTCTAAATTATGATTCAGCAAATTTTTTAAGTATGTCAAAATAACTACTGTCTAACAATTCGGTGTCTGTATTTAAATTAATTCCATTTTTCTGTTCTTTAATGTGGATCATTTCAGATATTAGTCTTTTATGGTAGTTCTTTTCGTGATCCATAATTTTAATATTGTCCCAGTCAAATGTATGTTGTTCGTTTAGAATGTATTCTGTGACAACCGAATGTCTAGCAGAGTCTAATTTAATATTATTTTTATGTTTTTTAAGTCTCGTTCCTAACTGTCTTTTTGTCTGTCCGACATATGTGGCGTCACAATCGTTGCAATTCAATTTATAAATAACATTAGAATTCGTGGGGCAATTATTTTTGTCCTTTTGAACTTTTATGAAGTCATTCAATTTTTTAATGCAACAATATCCTACCACTACGTCAGGTCTTCTTATTGCTGAAGCAACTTTCTCAGATATTGATTCTATATATGGTATGACAAAATATTTAATGTTAGTATTAGTATTATTGGTATCTGTTATATTGTTATTATTAGGCTTGTTAAATTTCTTAGTTGAGAGATTTTTTAATCTGCGTTTTATTTCTGTGAAAATTAGATCAAGAGGATAACCGTTGGATAGCAAAATGTTAATAGCTTTCTCTATATTTTTTTTGTGAAATTGCGGATGTGATAGTAATAAAGCTCTATCTACCAAGTTATAAATTGTTCCTATTTTATGACAAGTCGGATGATTTGAAAAAAATGAAAGTAATCTACCTGAGAATGTCTTTTTGTGATACCAATCTAAATAAATTTTATTATCTATTACTTTGATCATTATGTCTAAAAAGCTTATACAACGATTATCCTCTTTTTCCAATGTAAATTGTAGTCTATCGTTATAATTGTTGAATTCGTTCAAAACATATGTAATATTGTCAGCGGAAGTGCATAAAATAATGTCGTCTACATAACGGAAATAGAAAGTCATTTCGCAATTTAAATTACTAATTACTAATGTTTCCAAGTCCTGCATGACTATATCGGCAATGATCGGAGAAAGTGGGGAACCCATAGGAGTCCCATAAATTTGTTTGTAAGTTATGTTATTAAAAGTGAAAAATGTAGAAGTTAATATAAATTTTATCATACCTATGAATTCATTTTTGGGAATCTTTGTGTGTGACTCTATAAAATGCCATCTATTATTGATACCGTTTAATGCAAGATCTACGGAAACATTAGTAAATAATGAAACAACGTCCAATGAAACTATTATGTCGGTATCTTGTATTGTTTTCCCTGATAGAATGTTGCATATATCAAAACTGTTATTTACAAAACTGTCCGCTCTAGGAAGGCTATCTTTTAAAATTTTATGAAAGAAAGAAGCAATATTATATAGAGAAGTATTTATTGAGGAAACTATTAATCTAAAAGGAATATTTTCCTTGTGGATCTTGGGGAGCCCATAGGCTTTAGGAAGAAGAGAGTCGCTTGAAAATAAATAATAATATTCTTTTTTGTTGATGAAATCTTTTTTCAACCATTTTTTTAAACAAATATTGAGTTCTTTTTCTATTTTTGTTGATGGATTGTTTTTAACTATGGTATACGTAGAATCGTTTTCTAGGAGACTCTCAACTTTTTTTATATAAAATTCTTTTTCTAGTGCGACTGTAATGCTGCCTTTATCTGCTCTAGTAAATAAAATATTAGGATTTTGATTGCAGAATTTAATTGTGTCTTTATGCATGTGAAATAATTTTTCTTGTATGTCCGTTTTTTTGTCGTTATTGTTTAAAAATAATGAAAATTGTGGAATGGCAGCATTACGAATCGAAGTAAGATTTCTGATCCCATTAGAATTGCTTTCTATATCTTTGATGAATTCGTGTATAGCTACTTTTTTATTTAAGTTAACTGGGAGACTCACCCAGAAGGGAAATTCACCTCCCAATTGTAATAGATTGGTTACATTGGGGGGAATTTTTTTATCAGTTAAATTAATAAACCATTTCTGGTTAGTTTGTTGTAGAGGGTTATGTGTAGCACAACGAAAACTGTTGGCAGAAACAGTGTTATCAACAATATTTGTCGATGATATTGTTTTCAATTCGATAGGATCAATATTTTTAATGTACTCTGTTTCATGCGATTTACGTAGCCATAGGAATTTTTTCTTGTGTATGAGATATAATTTTTGGTTGAACAAAGAAAAGGAGTTGCAATGGTGATTTAAAATCTCCTGCCAGATATAAGATGGTAAAAGATTTTGGAGAATTTGGAATTGCCTTGACCGTTTTTTATTAAGTGAGTTTAAAGTTCTATATAAATCAAATATCTCTATGTTAAGAATTTTATATCGATTCTGTAACGGAATGTTAATTTAATTATTTAACTATTAATAAAAAAAATTTTTACACCTTATTTATTTGCTCGTTCAGTTGGCCTACTATATATGATTTGTTTAATTTTTCTAAAAGGAATGTTCTGTTTGTGAATTTTAGGGAGACCGTAAGCTTTCGGTAGTATGGAATCACTAGAGTGCATAAAATAATATTCTTTTTTTGAAATATATCCTTTTGTTAGCAAATTTTTGATAGTGTAATTGAGTTCTCTTTCAATTTTTAAGATTGGATTCTTATTGACCACGCAGTAAGTGTTAACATCTGCAAGAAGTTCAGTCACTTTATTATTGTAAAAATCCCTCTCCATTGCAACTGTCACATTACCCTTGTCAGATCGCGTAAATATTATATTGTTGTTTTCTCTGCAAAATTTTACTGTGGTATTGTACATATCAGTAATTTTTTTGTTTATTAAATTCTTTTTGTGAAAATTATGTAGATAATGATTAAATTGGGGGATTGCAATATTCCTAATAGTTCTGAGGTTTTGTAAATTATTTCTTTTTCCATTAGCTTCCAAATCTTTGATAAATTCATGTATGGCAGTTTTTTTGTTGGAGATGGGAAGATTGAAATTACTACCCATTTGTAAAAGATTAGATACTTTTAGTGGGATTTCTGTGTTCGTTATTTTTATTATCATTGTATCTACTAAGAAATAAATCAATTATGTGTAGACATTACATCTCTCACTAATTTAATATGCTCGTTATAGTTGGCCCTGTCTTTCTAAATCTTAATTTTATAATATCACACGAGCCTTGTCTTTAAATATCTAATTGTTTTCCTTATTAAAATTAATTATTAATTAAATAAATGATTTATAATAAATTTATAATAGTTATTAAATATATTCTAATTAATAAAATATTTATATATTTTATATAAATATTAACCTTATATTATTATAACATTTTATTATAACATATTATACATTTATTATTTTATACCATACCTAGATATACCTAAATATACCATATTATCTAATTACTAAAATAATTTCATTTTTAATTACAGTTTACAGAGGAAGACGCGCCGGAGTTCGCGTCCAGGAGGAGCGCTTTATGCGCTTCCTCCTTAAACTGTCCTCGCCCCATTATTATTGGGGCAACAGGCCGAGGAGGGGCGGACGAGGACGGGGACGGCGAAACGCCGAATAGTATATAATAATATATAATATGATACATTATATACATAAATAAATATACATATATATACATTCTTCATTTTATTTAAATAAAAACCCTATAGATAAAACTTTATAACCCTAACATATTATGAATTGTTAAATAAATCGCAAAACATTATTCATACTATAATTATTTGGTGAATAACATTATTGATAATAATAAGAGAAATAATAGAAAATGGTATTGTGATTGTGATTGAAACAAACATTCTTTCTAAACAGAGTTCGATTATAGTATAAGTTTCTTGATTTAAAATGTGCTATATTTAAATCATTTAATTATTTTTTTCGTTTAAGTACATTTAACAGCAAAAACTGCATATACGTAGGTATGTATTTAACTCTACTGCCATTACTTGAAACAAATACATTATTCGATATTACCAAATTGGAACTCTGGAATTACGAGTAATTATTTTTCATTGTACAGACTAGGTTTAAATTTTTGAAGACCTTCTTCTGAACATGGCTTGACCTTTTCATTTTTATGATTTTTTGGAGATAGGGTGAGAGAGGACGAATGAGGGTAAGAGAAGACGAGATAGGCGAAAGAGGGTGAAAGAGGACGAAATTGGGTGAAAGAGGGCGAAAGAGGACGAAAGAGGACGAAAGAGGGTGAAAGAGGACGAAAGAGGGTAAAAGAAGATGAGAGAGAATGAAAGAGAGTGAAAGAGGACGAAAGAGGGTGAGAGAGGGCAAAGAGGGTGAAAGAGGACGAAAGAGGGTGAAAGAGGACGAAAGAGAGTGAAAGAGGACGAAAGGGGGTGAGAGGGAATGAAAGAGGGTGAAAGAGGGTGAGAGGGAATGAAAGAGGGTGAGAGAGGACGAAAGAGGGTGAAAGAGGCGAAAGATGGTGAAAGAGAACGAAAGAGGGTGAAAGAGGGCGAAAGAGGACGAAAGAGGATGAAAGAGGGCGAAAGAGGGTGAAAGAGGACGAAAGAGGGTGAAAGAGGACGAAAGAGGGTGAAAGAGGGTGAGAGAGGACGAAAGAGAGTGAGAGAGGATGAAAGAGGGTGAAAGAGGCGAAAAAGGGGTGGGAGTGGGTGCGGGGGTGGGGGCGGGGGGCGGGATGTGGGAGGGAAAGGGGTGGGTGGAAGTTGAGGGAGGTGTGAGTAAAAGGTGAGAAGAGATTTATATATATATATATATATATATATATATATAATCCTGATGACGTCAGCGGACGCGGACAGAGAAGAAGAAGAAGAAGAAGAAGAAGAAGAAGAAGAAGAAGAAGAAGAAGACGACGTTGCTTCATTTTTCATGAAAAACGTCACTTTGACCGCTTGTATCTCCAGAACGGCTTGACCGATTTTATTTTTTCTTGACTCAAATTACTCGTGGCGATGCCGCTTTTTAGGTTATATTACGTGCAATTCAAAATTTTTTATATTTTAGTAGTTCTACACCCCCAAAAAATGGACTTTGATGGTGCAGGATAAGGAGACTTGTAGTGTCTTTTAAGGTCTCTTAGGGTTTGAACATGGCCGGAGACACTACCGCGTCTCCTAATATAATAATAATAAAATATAATGATAAAAATAATATAAAATCAAAAATATATATATATATATGTATATATATATATCTACACTGGCAGATCCATAATGGAGACCATGGGGGCCCTTCTACTTAGAGTTTCCTTTTTCAAAAGTATTTATAAAGAAATGTTATATTTAATATTTGCGAAATGCTTAATCACAATTTTTATTCCAATCATATTTTTTAATTTAAGACACGTTTAGATATAAAAAAAAAAATTCATATTTGATCTGAAAAAAAATTTTATTTGCGGCGAATCAAAACCTCCTTAACAAATTTCTGGATCCACCACTACATATTTATCTATAATATATACCCAGTAAACACTGTTATATTAATGTTATTTAATTTATTTCATTCTTTGAATCCTTTGTTAGGATTATAGGTCAGAAATTAAATTAACAAAGAAAATATATACTTTAAATCTTATATTAGTATTCATTCCTTATATGCATTTCATGGGGAAAATTTGAATACGAAATATTAAGTCTGGTTTCGCCGCGTAACGGCAAACAAAAAATAAAATAAATAACATTGTAACATCATATTTATGTAAAAATATATATTTATGTAAGAATCCAGTAAACACAAAGTAACAGTAACATAACATTAATGGTACAATTTCCTATTCAACAATATAACTGTTATGTACAAAGCATGTTACATTGCAGTTAGATTGTTGAGTAGGAAATTACATCATTAATGTTATATTACTGTTATTTTGTGTTTACTGAAAATAATTTATATAAGAAGCATATTCCCTACTCCCGCTACGTTCCAGAAAACTACCTTCCATCCTTTTCCTCTCTTCTCCTTTTCCCTCTCTCTCTCTATCTCTACTTTAGCCCATCTTCCTTTCTCCTCTCCTCTTCCCCCATTATCATATTCTTTACATTTCCCTTCTCATCTCTCAGCACTTCCTTCTCCTCATCCCATCTCCACCATTTTTCTCCTATTTTTAACTTGCCATTACTTACCCATGTCCTTTCTCCTCTTTTCTCTTCTCTCCTTGCTATCTCTCCCAACTTTCGTCTTATCTCCCTTTCTTTCCATGTTAAATCCGTGTCTATCCTTTCTTTTCTGCCTTTCAGCCTCTTTTTCTTCTCCATCACTTCCCATTTCTGTTCTTCCTTCTCCAATTCCACCACCACCATTTCTCTCCCCATTTCTCTATCCTCCCCTATTTTCCTTATTTTCATTATCCTCGCTCTTGCCTCTATCTCCTCTAACAATTTTTCGGCTCCCTCTCTTCTTTTCCCCTCTTTGACTAATAAGCCTTTTATTACTATATTCTTTCTTTTTTCCTCTTTTTCTAATATCTCCCATTTCCTTTCCATTTCCCCTACTCTCTTCTGTATACCATTCCCTGTGTGCTCTCTTCTTTCTCTCTCTCCCTCCTCCTTTTCCTCCCATCTTCCTCTCCAGGTCCCTCTATCCTCCTCTTCATACCTTCCATGTTCTCTAATCATTTCTTTCTTCTCTCTTTTCCACCTTTCCATCTGTATCTTGTAATCTCTCCTTATCTCCTCCATCTCTCCTCTTATCCTCTCTCCCTGTTCCTGATTTACGCCTTGACTCTTCACGAACC
>NW_028190913.1:18873-38873 GCF_048542155.1 Nylanderia fulva
TGGACAACAAATGTAAAATATATTAGTGGTGAAACACTACTATATTCTATTGTGTGTGACAACTTAAAAGGTTATAGATATCGTTACACCTTAAAAGAATTCTTAAAAATTCTTGAAAATTTCTCGTCGAGCAGCCAAAGAAATTATTTGTTTCAATAATATATGAAGTGACAGATATAAGAACAATAAGGGTAATTATTTGGAAATATAATATATCATAAGATCATTAAAGAAAATACAAAATCGCATTTAAAAATATAAATACTGTTATATTCTAATAATTGATTATGTAAATATATAACTTTAAAATACATATGCTGAGTATTGGAAAATTTAAATATATTTAAGTATATATATATATATATAATATAATATATATATATAATATATATATATATATATATATCTTATATATATATATAATATATATATATATATATATATATATTATATGTAGTATATATATGAGGTATTCCATTTCAAATCGTGCGTGCATGCGTGCGTGCGTGTGTACGTGTATAGTTTATATATATAAAACCAGTATTGAACAATGTATATAAATTTTATATAAATTTAATATTGTATGTAGTTTTTAAAAAATTTATGTAAAATTTATATTAATTAGTTTGTATAAAATTTATACAAGATATAGTATAAAAAGGATGGGATAGGTACAATTATATATATATAGTTGTCTTAAAGAAAAAACTATATTTTATTTACATTAATTGATTTGTCTCATGTGCATAAAATATTAAGTATACGATGTATATAATATTATGTATATATAAAATGTTAAAATTACACAAAATTAAACATTTCACGAGATATTTTGTAATTTATGTCAAAATACTGTTTAAAATATTATAACTAAAAAAAAGTATTTAATAAAAAAATATTTTTTTGTAATATTTTGAAAAGCTCTCGAGATAAGGTATAAAAAAATATCAAATAAAAATGTGGGTTTTCATTTAAAATTTTAAAGTTGACTTTGAGATTTTCTTTATAACTACACTTAAGATCAAATGTGTATTACCATTTCATATATTTTTTATATAATATATTTGTTACTATATTCTTGAAAAGAAATGATATCACTGCCAAAATATTTGCTGAAAATACAAAATAATATCAATTGATAATATATAATATATACCTATTAAATACATTGTCATATACATATAGATAATATAAAAATTTATTTGTTTGAAAGATAAAATAATAATTTTAAATAGTTTTATGTGTTAATATAATTTTAATTTTTTTTTACAGTGGATTGATATTTGATTTTTATCGTTGAATATATATGATCCAACTGAATATATATGAGCAAAATATAGCATATTCAGGTATTATTTTATTTTTTATTTGAATTAATAATAAATATTTCACATAATAAGACAAATATATATAAATAATAAATAAGCTAATATAATATATATAAATAATAAATAAGCTAATATATGTAAATAATAAATAAGCTAATAAAAATATTTTGTTTCAGGTTTGGTAGCCACTTATATTTTTTGGCTAAAACAAAGCTCCAATCCAGCTTTTGTAATTTGACAATTGGACATAATTGTGAAAATTTAGATAAAAATTTGACATAAATATTTGACATTATAGTTGTAACACTACAAGTATTATTTGATATTTTAATTGTTGATATTTGAAATTTGTAAGAAATTAATGAATGTTTGATTTACATTTAAATATTTTATTATCAAGAACACTATACATATACTTGTTACATAACAATTATATTTGCTATATAAAATTAAATTAAATTTTTATTTGAATGTTAAATTAATATTATCGTGTTATAGTTATTTATTATTAAATTGATATTTAATGTAAGTGCAATATTGAAATTTATAATTTAACAACTGTGTAAAATAAAAAAAAACAGTTATTTTATGTAATATTTTATTTAATTTTAAATCATCAGTGTGCTATTTTCATTTAAATAAAATTTAATAAAATTATATAATAGTCTGTTATTTAATTTATTAACTACAAATTTATTAACTAAAAATTAATTTAAAATTTATATAAACAAATATTTTGTTTGTATATACATTTATATTCGTTACATTTTATAATATTTAAATTTTATTGATCTGTGTAAACATTTAACAAAAAGATTTAATTAAAATAATTTAAAAATGGGTAAACGTAAAGCTATTCGTACTCGAGAGGAAGAAGAAGAATTTCAGCGATTAAAGAGAGAACGAAAGGCTTTAAATCAACAAAAATACCGCGAGAGAAAAAAAGAAAATGCAACAAACAATATAGCTGAGTCATCTAAAGTTTGTGAATCAAGAAATTTATTAAATAATAGTTCATCAGTTGCAGTGTCTAAATCGCAAAATCCTTTGGTCACAAACAATATTTATCTTGCTTCATCAGTAATAAAATGTGTTATTACAACGTCGACTTTGAGCAATTCTGTTACTACAATTAACAACTGCATATCAAAGTTATCGAGCAATAGTTCTTTGATAACTTCAAATTCAAAACTTGATAACGATAATGTTAATATAATTAAAAAAACTGTCAACCATGAACAAAGTACACTTACAAGTGTTGAAAATACTACAGATTCAAGTCAATTAATTTCAGTAAATATAAATGATAATTTTTCCGAAATTGATAATATACAATTACAAAATATCACAGATAAAAGAAAAATGCAAAATTGTCGAGCCAATTATAAAGGATTTCAAAACATAAATTATCATAATATAAATCAACATTACATAGGAAAAATGGAAGTAGAGTGCAAATATTGTAAAGCAAAACATTTTCACGCTGAAAAAGTTTATAATAAATGTAATTCATTCAATGATTGTTGTAGTCATGGAAAAGTTATATTGGAATCTCTATCACCATTTCCTGATGAACTACAACAGTTATTTTTTGGAAGTTTTTGAAAGAGAAGTTAGGCATCAACGAACTAATCGCATACGATCCTGTAAGTACTTCTAGATTCATGTGCATAAAATTCAAAGCCATGATTAATTTTATTTGTTCGTCCGATAATCCTATAGGAAAGGTTATTCATTACTTCTGGCGACTGGAATATCAACGTAGAAGTATCCAGCACATGCATTGTATGATTTGGATAAAAGATGCTCCAGTATTAGGAAAATCGCCGGATGAAGAAGTTGCTACGTTTATTCAAAAATACGTAACGTGTGAAATTCCAGATGAAAATGTTTCGCCAACGTTGTACGATACGGTAATAAGTGATCAGAATCATTAACATAACTCGTGTTGCATGCGTACGAAAAAAACGGAAACTAATATATACAGAAAGTGTCGGTTTGATTTTCCTCGGCCAGTTACTGAGAATTTCGTTTTAAGAGACGTTATCACTTCGATAGTCGGTAGCAAAAATTTACGCAGTAAGAGCAGATTGTACGATCTTCCTCGCAAGGAGTCGGAAAGGTTTATAAATGATTATAATCCGGCTATCAAATTAGCCTGGGAGGGAAATATGGACATACAATTTATTAGAGAAAAATCAGAGTTTTTAAACTCATATTTAACAAAATACACGACAAAGTCGGAAAAATGCAATACAGACTTTAAAGTGATAGATTCGAATAAGTCCTTGGCATCGAAACTGTGGAATTTTGCAATGCGTTCATTAAATAACAGAGAATGCGGTGCTTTAGAAGCTGCGGATACACTATTAGGGAATCCCTTGTACGGTACGGATAATGATACCGTGGTCAAATGGATCGATGTTAATGAGGTGAGAAATAGAAAAGTTAAAACATTTAATGAAATTAAAGCTCTCGATGAAAATTCTACGAATATTTACTGTTCGTCACTCATCGATGATTACTATCCAAATAGACCTCAGGAATTAGAATCATTGAATTTGTACGATTTTGCCAGATTCTGGGAAATTACGAAACAGATGCCAAATAATGACAAAGTCAAGTGTTACAAACTGGCATCGGGTTTATTTTTAAAAAAACGAAAAAAGGGTTAGTTATTTAATTAACCATTATCGATTTAATATAAAAACTGAGCCCGAAAAATACTTTTACTCGCTGCTTCTTCTGTTCAAACCATGGAGAGATTTGAGTGAACTCAAAGGTACATTCGAGACTTACACGGATGCCTTTAAGAATTCAGAGTCTGTTTTAACGAAGGTAATGAAATATCACGAAAGGCTCGAAGAAATACAGAAAGCTTTTGAGAACGTTGCTGAATTAATCGAGAAGCGCGAAAATGATCTGAAAACAGCAGACAGAGACAAATCCGATGACGATGAACTGGATTGTAATCCGATAGAAGCTGACGACGCGATGAAAGATCTGGAAGATTTTGGTAAGATTGACGACCCGATTGATTTATCGCAAATGATGTCGCAATTGAACGAAGACCAGAAAAAAGTTTTTGATGGAGTATGCCAAGTTTTACAAGATAAGAATCAGATTCTGCGACTATACGTAAGTGGCGAGGGTGGTACAGGGAAAAGTTTTCTAATTGAAACGATTAAACATTGGATCAGAATAAATTTGGAAAAAACGACTGCCATATCTGCTCCCACGGGTATCGCAGCATTCAATATCGATGGTTTGACAATCCATAGAATGTTTCAACTACCCGTTAGTCATGAATCTACACCAAAATATACGCAATTGTCAGACATGGTCTTGAAAACTTTGAGAGACAAATTAAAGAATGTCGAATTATTTATAATCGATGAAGTATCCATGATTTCAAATGTGACACTTATGTTTATCAATCTACGTGTTTGGACAAAAAATTGAAATCTGTCTGTCATTCCCCTTGTGCCATACCGCTACTGTATCACGTGTACTTACATACACGCGCTCGATCTCACAAACACGCAAGGCAAGCTGATACCCCTCCTCCGAACCAAAATATTATCGAGTTGTATCCTTCGATATACATTGTCGGTCAGAACAGTCAGTCTGTATTGGATTCTTGTCGAGAGCGTTTCTCTTAATAAAGAACGAATTTATCGAAACCTTTCCTTTTCTCGAGTCTCAACATTCCGACGTCTCCAGCTAAAGTAACAGTTCGGTTTATAACGGATAGTACGTAAATCGTTTTCAAGTGAAAGTTTATACATGGTCCTTCGAGCCGGATCGCCGAAAGTTCGTCGCGAGTGACTTTCTCGGCGAAAATCCACCGGAAATTTGAGACTCCTCAAGAATCGTATCGAACATTAAAAAAGTCGCATCAGTACCTCCGAAAGGAAATAGCGAGTGCAGTTTCAGTGTACGCCACCTCCGTACCGAAAAAGGGTATTTAGTGTGAGATCCCTATTCGAACCCCAACTGATTCGTCCGAATAATGGCCTCGATCGAGAAGATCATGGAACGTCAACACGTCCTATTCGGCCTTATCACGCGTTCGGTCGAAAATCTGAAAAAACTCGGACCGTCCCGAATAAATCGCGGCAATGTGCAGAGTCGCATTGAAGCATTAAGGGTTAATTGGGATAAATTTCAAGCTCACGACGAGAATCTCTTCACCTCGATCACCCCCGAACAAAAGACACTGCCGTACTTCAAAGATGATCTCTATTCCATGTGCGAAGAAGCTTTCATAGACGCACACGGCTACATGCTCAACATCCTCGAAAGCCTAGCTCCACCAGTTCCTCAAAATATATCTGCCGCCGAAGCATCGTTGAGCACATCTACCGGGTCGCGATCTCGACGGCTACCGCGCATCGACATACCGAAGTTCTCAGGCGACTACTCAGAGTGGAGTCACTTCCGGGATCTTTTCACGTCAATTATCATAGACAATTCCGAGCTCTCAGAAATTGAAAAACTCCATTATCTCAAAATGAGCCTTTCTGGCGAACCTTCACAACATCTAAAAAACATCGCAATGACTGGTGAAAACTTCACTCGCGCGTGGGAAAATCTCATCTCTTGATATGAAAATAAACGAATTCTTATCGACGCTCAACTAACGTGCCTCCTCGCGACCCGAAGAATAAAAACAGAAAACGCAGCCGATATCAAACGGCTCCTTGGCGATACTAAGGAAGCCATCGGCGCGCTCGAAACTCTCGGTTGTCCCGTAAAACAGTGGGACCTCATTATCGTTTTTTTAATGGTTCGAAAGCTTGATGCCGAATCGCTGAAGAGATGGGAAGACTCACTAGGAGCCAAAACAGATCCGCCCTCGTTCGCGGACTTCGAGACCTTCCTAATCAGCCGCATCTACACGCTCGAAGCTCTCGAAAGATCGCTGCCTCGAAAACAACAAATAAATTCGTCGACCTCGCGACCTTCAGGCGCACGATCATATATCGCTACCGCGCCGGAACAAAAGTGTGTGTTGTGCGCCGCGGGACACTACCTTTCGTCGTGTTCCAAATATCTAGAGAAGCCATACGACCAACGACGAGGGTTAGTCCTATTGAAGAATCTCTGTTTCAATTGCCTTGGGCCTCATCAGTTAAAAATATGTCGCAATACAAAACGCTGCCGAATCTGTCGAAAGCAACACCACACAACGTTTCACGCACCGAACAGCAACAGCGATACCGTCGCGAACATAACTCCCGCAGCGTCCATCTCAGCGGCTCAACCAACCGCTCACGCAAGTACTCTTCAAGAAGCAAAGCACACTAACCAGCTCAACATCAACCAATCCCAAGACTATCAAGCTTCAAGCCATCTCTCGCAATCAAGAACCAGGCGTCGCGCCCCTGCTCTGTTAGCTACCGCCGTAGTAAGAGTTCTATCTCGACACGATCAATCATCGCAACTTCGAGCGTTACTAGACCAAGGATCAGAAGTGTCATTCATCTCTGAATCCGCTGCTCAATCACTAAAGCTCCCGCGTCGCTCCGCGGCTATCCCAATTGTCGGTATCGGTGCTCAACGAAACAGCGTTTCAAACGGCATCGTACAACTCCGTATCGCCTCACTGTATGATTCATCGATCTATTTCGAAATTGACGCTCTCGTTTTACCGAAATTGACGGCATATATTCCACCCGCTCAACTCGAATATAAACAGTGGCCGCATATTCAAAATCTTCAGCTCGCGGATCCAAACTTTGCCACGCCCGGAAAGATTGACCTAGTACTCGGATCAATAGTTTATGCTCAAGTCCTCAAACAAGGTCTTTGCCGCGGACCTATCGGAGCACCCATTGCTCAAAACACAGCTCTTGGGTGGATTTTATCAGGCCCGCTTTCAACTAGTGAAGCCTCCATCGAAGACGACTACTCTCTCAATGGAATGCAATGCTCGCTTGACTCCGAACTGCTCGATCTCTTACAACGCTTCTGGTCTCAAGAAGAAATAATCCCTCGACCTCAAGTCCCGCTCACGCCAGAAGAATCTCAATGCGAAACTCATTTCGAATCGACTCACTCTCGCGACATACAAGGACGATTCGTGGTTCGGCTCCCTCTCAAAAGGAACATAAGTGATTTTGGTGACTCTCGCACGTTCGCTCAGAACGCTCTCCTCCGAATGGAACGCCGGTTCAACTCGAATCCGTCCCTCAAATCAGCTTACAGCGACTTTTTACGCGAATACCACGATCTCGATCACATGCGGATTCACAACTCATCCGAAAAGTGTCACCAACGCGAGTTCTTCCTGCCGCATCGCGACGTTACTCGCGAAACTAGCGCGACAACGAAACTACGCGTAGTGTTCAACGGTTTGCAGAAAACGACTCTCGGTTTTTCACTAAATGACGTGCTTCATGTCGGTCCGAAACTGCAAACCGATCTCTCAGACATTCTCATTCGATGGCGCAGACATCAATACGTGTTCGCAGCTGACATCGAAAAAATGTATCGTCAAATTCGCGTTCACGAAGACGACTGGCCACTACAAAAAATCCTTTGGCGAAACGACCCGAGTGAGACTCCGCAAGAATATCATCTGTGCACAGTAACATACGGTCTCGCGTGTGCTCCGTATCTCGCTCTGCGTTGCCTGCAGCAACTCGCTTTCGAATCAGATTCTCCGCGGGCGCTTGCTGCCGAAATCTTACGCCGCGATACCTATGTGGACGACGTTCTCTCCGGCGCATCAAGTATATCTGAAGCTAAAACACAGATCAACCAACTAAACGAATCCCTCATAGCTGGCGGGTTCCATCTCAGAAAATGGATCTCCAACGACCCTGAAGTTCTAGCTGACATTCCTCATCAAGATCAAGCGTCATCTCCAATCCTCTCAGTCGACGATCGAACGATACATCATACACTCGGTGTACAATGGCATCAACAATCCGATCGCTTCGTGTTCTCAGCACCATCGCCACCACCAGCTGGATCCCTGACGAAGCGGTCAGTGCTCTCCTTCACTGCGAGCATGTTCGATCCGCTCGGATGGCTGGCGCCAATCGTCATTGTCGCTAAGATGTTCATGCAAGAGCTCTGGGCAATTCGCCTTGATTGGGATGAAGAGCTTCCCGAAAACCTCAAATCGCGCTGGATCAATTTCACTCAACAACTCGAAAACGTGACAACGATCTCAATCCCACGCTGGGTCGGCATAACTACGTCATCCCTCGCGATCGAACTCCACGGATTCTCAGATGCATCACAGAACGCCATCGCTGCTGTGGTCTATCTGCGCGTCATAAACGAATTCGACGACATCTATGTCACCCTTATCAGCGCCAAAACCAAAGTAGCACCTCTGAAACGCATGACGATTCCGCGCCTCGAGCTCTCAGCTGCCGTAATCCTCGTCCGACTAGTATTCAAAATTCGCAACGTGCTCCAAATTCATCACACGTCAACTCATCTCTGGATCGACTCTACGGTCGCTCTAACATGGATCAAAGGTCACCCATCACGTTGGAAAGATTTCGTTCAGAATCGAGTCTCTTTCATTCAAGAGCTCTCGAATTCTCGCTGGCATCATGTCTCCGGAACGGAAAACCCAGCGGACCTAGCATCTCGAGGAATACCTCCCCACTCGCTTCCGCATGCTCAGCTCTGGTGGAAGGGACCCTCTTGGCTACAACATCACTCTTCATCTTGGCCATCCCTGACTCCAAAGATCGAATCAACAATAAATCTAGAAGAGCGTCCTGTCTCTTGTACCCTCGCTAACGAAAAACCAGAAGTTGACCTCGGAGATCTCATCGAAAGATACTCTTCGCTCACCTCGCTTCTACGCACCACAGCCTGGCTCCTACGGGCGTTTGAGCGCTTCCGAAAATCCACAGCACATAGACCACATCAAGCGGTCCTGACGCCTTCCGAGTTAGAATCCGCATTACTACTGTGGGTAAAATTAACTCAACAAGCCTACTTTTCGAAAGAATTCCGAACATTGAGAAACAACAAGCAACTCTCTCCCTCAAGTTCCCTACTGAAGCTCTCTCCTGTCCTAGACGAAACCGGACATCTCAGGCTACGTGGAAGACTTCACTTCTCTCAACTGGAGCCATCAGAAAAACATCCGCTCATCTTACCACGAGATTCTCGACTAACAACGCTCATAATTGATTACTATCACAGGCGCTCATTACACGGCGGACCGCAGCTGACGTTATCGTTAATACGGCATAAGTTTTGGATTATCGGTGGACGAACTCCTATTCGCTCATTCATCCATAACTGTATTACGTGTGCCCGTCATCGCGCCGCCGCCAGTCAACAACTCATCGGACAACTTCCAGCTTCTCGTGTCACTCCATGTCGACCATTCTTCAATACCGGAGTCGATTATGCCGGTCCTTTGACTCTAAAGTCATTCCGCGGACGCGGAGCGAAGACAGTCAAGGGATACTTCATAATTTTTGTTTGTTTTAGTACTTCAGCTGTTCATCTAGAAGTAGCTACCGACTACTCAACTGATGGATTTCTAGCTGCTTACAAACGATTCACCGGACGAAGAGGCCTATGCTCAACAATCACGAGCGACTGTGGGACCAATTTCGTCGGCGCAGCTTCCGAGTTGAAAAAAATTGTTCACCGCTTCCTCTAAGGAATGGGCTCACATTGCTAACATTCTCGCCAACGATGAAGTAAAGTGGAGCTTTAACCCTCCTTCGGCTCCACATTTTGGCGGAAAATGGGAGGCCGGAGTAAAATCCGTCAAACATCACCTCCGTCGAGTGATCGGCGAGACCCTGCTCACCTATGAAGAATTGTCAACACTATTGATTCAAATCGAAGCAATCTTGAATTCGCGCCCGCTCTCGGCCCTCTCAGACGATCCTTCTGACTCCGTCGCCTTAACACCAGGACACTTCCTCGTCGGGAACTCTCTCACAGCCGTTCCTGAACCATCCCTCATCGATCTACCTCAAAATCGACTATCACGATTACAAATGCTTCGTCAAATGACAGAATCATTTTGGCGACGTTGGTCGTCGGAATATCTACACGAGCTCCAGACATCATCCAAGTGGCATCGAAAACAAGAAAAGTTTCAAGAGGGCAGCCTAGTAATAGTCAAGGACGAACGCTTCCCTCCGACCAAATGGCCCCTCGCGCGGATAATCGAAACGCATCCCGGCTCAGACGGACTAGTCAGAGTAGCTACAGTAAAAACTGCTACCACTACTCTAAAGCGACCGATCGTAAAATTGTGCCTTTTACCGAACGTTACAAAACAGTGAGAATCAAAGGAACTCGACTGACGTTTAGTTGTCATTATGGTCTTGACAAGGCGGGCGGAATGTTTGGACAAAAAATTGAAATCTGTCTGTCATTCCCCTTGTGCCATACCGCTACTGTATCACGTGTACTTACATACACGCGCTCGATCTCACAAACACGCAAGGCAAGCTGATACCCCTCCTCCGAACCAAAATATTATCGAGTTGTATCCTTCGATATACATTGTCGGTCAGAACAGTCAGTCTGTATTGGATTCTTGTCGAGAGCGTTTCTCTTAATAAAGAACGAATTTATCGAAACCTTTCCTTTTCTCGAGTCTCAACATTCCGACGTCTCCAGCTAAAGTAACAGTTCGGTTTATAACGGATAGTACGTAAATCGTTTTCAAGTGAAAGTTTATACACTACGATTATGTGAAATCTTTGATATGACAGATACAGATGATGGTTTCTTTGGCAGAAAACACATTCTCCTGTTTGGGGACTTGTTGCAGCTTCCTCCTGTAAAAGGACAATTTTCGTTTGTTAAAATGTCTCGATCAGAGATTCAGAAGTATTTAGGTACCATGGGTGGATGTGATTTGTGGAGATTGTTCGAGTATGACGAACTTTTGATTAATATGCGACAAAGATGCGATAATACATATCGTGATATACTTTCTAGAATACGAATAGGTTTAGTAACGGATTCTGACATCAATGTTCTTCAGTCTAGAAAAATCAATTTTAAAGAAAGTAGTTGCGACGAAAGATTGAATGAACTTTGCACTTATATGAATCAATTACCGATTGATACAATTTGTTTATTGCCTACGTGTTGATTGTGCAAGGTTTTGAACACAGCAATGCTCGATAAAATCGACAGCGATGAAATTCTACTGATAGCAGAAGATGATGTCGACTGTGCTCCAGCAATAAAAAAAAGGGGCATAAAATTTTAGAAGACAAAGATGATAAAGTGTCTGAAACAGCTGGCATTGAAAGAGTAATAGCGATTAAAATTGGCGCTAAAGTGATGATTCGATGAAACATTGACGTAACTTTGGGACTTGTCAATGGAACGATAGGCAATGTAGTTGCAGTTAATCGCTCTGCTGACGGCAATCGTATTGATTCCATCAAAATAGTTATTTCGGATAACAAAGAAATCGCAATAACGAAAGTAGATATTAAATTTGAAGTATTCCACAAATTAGTGGTACATCGGAAACAATTTCATTGTCTCTCAGTTATGGAATAACTATACACAAAAGTCAAGGAATTACATGTAACAATGCAATGATGGATTTAGGAACGACTGTATTAAGTGATGGTCAAGCCTATGTAGGTTTGTCACGAGTAAGTAAATTGGAAGGCCTATATTTGATAAATTTCAATCCAGCATCAGTTAAAGCAAACTCGAGAGCCATTGTAGAATATAATCGACTGAGATCTATATTCAAATCTGAACTGCCACAAATCAATCCGTCCGAGAAAAAGGTTGTGAAAATGTACGATCGTCGATGGGCTATCCCTAATATCATTGATGATGTGCAGAATTATGATTGTGAGGAACCAGAAAGTATAGTTACGTGGAAAATATATGGCCTTTGCAATAACGATGCTGTTTCGTGTTACGCTAATGTAATATTACAATGTGCGTTTTATTGCGTACGTATTAGGCAACAAATACTGAAAAATAAAGCATCGAATGCATTGACTGATGCTATCTGCGCGTATGGTGAACGTAAATATTGCAACATTCAAGCGGTTAGAAGATCTGTCGGAAAACGCTTCGAAGAACGAACACAACAAGATGTTTCGGAATTTTTTACGGCTCTAATGTCGACGTATTCCGACATCAATGATGTATTAGAACTCGAATTAAAGCACGTAACATGTTGCTCGAATGTCAAATGTAATTACAATGTAACTAAGCTGGAAAGCAGTAGTTTGTTAATATTACCTATACATTCGACATTAAAAAGGAAAAAAGGTGTCACTCTACAAAGTTTGATTAATGTAGAATTTTCTAAATGGGAAACGATAAACGGCAATTGTAACGAATGTAAGGGTACCGTGTTGAAAAGGAAAACCGTAATCGAATCAACTTTATCCGTCGTAGTAATACAGCTCAATTTATATACTTTTGTAATCGGTGCTTTTAAAAAAATTATCAACAATCGGATTAACGCCGTGCCGACGAGTAATATCACGATTAATAAAAAAAGTACAAGGTAATAAGCGCTATATTTCACGAAGGTGAAGAAATGAATCGTGGTCACTACACGTGTATGTTGAGAGCTGACACAAAATCGGAATGGTATTACTCTAATGATATGGAAGTGTTCAAGAAAAAATGGCCCAAAGGAGCACAAGGGGCATACATATTGTTTTTAGAACAGATTAAATAATGGCGCTGTATAAAGGCTGCCGTAAGCGCCGAAATAAAACATCGGCTGCTCTGACGCTGTATAAAGGCTGCCGTAAACGCTACATTAAAACATCAACTGTTTCTAGCGCTGTATAAAAGTTGCCGTAAGCGCCAAAATAAAATATCGGCTGCTCTGGCGCTTTATAAAAGCTGCTGTAAGCGCTGCATTAAAACGAGTGCAATAAGTTTCTAATTTGACCTAGGCTTCATGACATTTTAAAAAGTATCATCCAGAAAAAAATTATCAGACAGAAATATGTATGTCGTGTTAAAATCGGAGAGACAAAGAAAAATATATGGTTGCGTTCTCACGAGAATGGGCGATGGAGGGGCCCATTCTTTATTTTCAATATTCATACAAAAATATAAATTCATTCTGTTGCAATTGAAATAAATGTGCAATGTATCGTTAAAAATTATTACAATTATACAAACATTTACATATATGATTAAATAAAATATATATATATATGTATACTATAATATAATTATATATTTTATATATGTACATATATACCATATATTTCAATTATTTTGAACTATATTGCATAAATTGTTACTTATACAAAGTTATGTGATAAGAATCGAAAATACATATATCGGAAGTTGATACGAAATTTCGAAATTTTACTAAAGAAAGATTGGAGGTTTTTAATTTATACAATTTTCACAACTCTTATTTCAATTATTTATTCTACTCATCGAAAGTTTTTTGAAAGCAGGCCGCCATGTTATTTTTCTGAGTCATTAACAAATTGGTACTCTGGAATTACGAGCAATTATTTTTCATTGTACGGGCTAGTATGAATTTCAAATCAAATCTCTATAAACAACTATTATATTTTGTGCACTAAGAATAACATATCGCACTTATTTTCTAAAATCAAATTGTAATCAGTTTTACTTATATGTTATGTATATTCAATGTGAACTTGCACCTTGAATAAAATATCACAGTTACTTTTCATGGTAATACCCACAAAACATTTAAATATTCTTAGTACATACATTGTACATACATTTACGTATATTGTATATTCCAGGTATATACTTTTTGATGTAATATACATACAATGAATGTGAAATGTATGCGCAAGTGAAACCAGGTTAATGTACATAGAAGGTTCAAAGTATATACATATGCATATGATATGTACATTGTATGTATGTATATTCTGTACATGCAATATTATTATATGTAACATGTACATATCATATATATACACATTTGTACATACGTTAGATAGTAAAAATATACTGGGTACATACATTGTACATACATTTATGTATATTGCATATTCTAGGTATATACTTTTTTAATGTAATATACATACATTAAATGTAAAATGTATGCGCAAATGAAACCGGATTAATGTACATAGAAGGTTCAAAATATATACATACGTATATGATATGTATATTCTGTACATACATTATATTATTATATGTAACATGTACATATCACATACATATATATTCCATGTATATACTTTCTTGATACAGTATACATGCAGAAAACGTGAAATGTATATGAAAATTAAACAGGGTTAATGCACCTAGATGTATATTTATGTACATTTTATGTATATGTATTTATGTATATTTTTTGTATATACTTTTTTTATGCATGTAGATACATCGAATTTGAAATGTATATGTAAATGTAATAATGTACATAGAAGATGCAGAGTATATACATATGTGCATGATTAGTACAGTTTATGTATTTATATATTATGTACATACATTCTTTATATATAGCATGTACAATATCAGGGACAGCAATGTCTTAACGCATGAATTTATGCACATACATATATATACTCCAATATATGCATAAATCCATGTATCTATCCCTGTGTTTGTTAAATAAACTACGTTCTGATATTCACTGAAACATCACATATACTATAGATTTTCAGTAATGACAATGAATATCAGAATACAGTTTATGTAAAAAGAGATAGGAATGTTTTAACACATGATGTAATGCACAAATTGAAGCATATAATATGCACATAAATTCATGTATTAGGCATTGCTGTTACTGGTATGATATGTGATACAAGCTATATATATATATATATATATATATATATACAGGGTTGGTCCGGAAAGTAATGCGTCGCATTTTTTTGTGACGCGACTATACATCGCAGAGCGATGGGACCGGTTGGGGAGGAAGGGGGGTACCCTTAGCTTTCCAACGGTAGGTCGCTCAATTGTTTCCATGCGCTTGGAGGGTTAGGACGGCTTATTCTGTGAACCTCTGCTTAGTGGTCGCGTCGAACTTGTGATGGAGAGAACGATAGAGCAACGCTATGCGATAAAGTTTTGCGTGAAGCTGGACAAGACGCCGCTGGAAACTTTTGAAATGCTCAAGAAAGTTTTCGGGGACGATTGCCTTTCCAAATCGCAGTCAAACAGATGGCACAAGATGTTTAGAGAAGGTCGGAAGGAGGTCGCCGACGAGGCCCGCGCAGGACGCCCGTCAACATCGCGAACGGACGACAATGTGACTCGTGTGCGCCAATTATTGAATTCAGATCGTCGAATGAATGTTCGCTTAATGTCGGAATTATTGAACTTGCCGAAAACGATTGTTCACGAGATTGTATCGGAAGACTTGGCCATGCGGAAGATTTGCGCAAAACTTGTGCCCAGAGTGTTGACCGATGCGCAAAAGCAACACCGAGTGGAAGTTTGTGAAGAACTCAAGCAACTCTGTGCAGATAATCCCAATTTCCGGCGGACTTTTTTTTATTTCCTCGGCTGAAAAGGGAGCTCAAAGGACAACAGCTCGAGTCGGTTGACAACGTACAAGCTACTTCGACGGCCTCCCTGAACAGCATCCCAGTCAAGAAGTTCCAGAAATCTTATGACGCATGGAAATCGCGTTGGCAAAAATGTATTGACGCAGAAGGGTCATACTTCGAACAATTTTAAGTTGTTTTACCTATGCGATCAATAAATTCTTTTTTAAAAAAATGCGACGCATTACTTTCCGGAAAAACCCTGTATATAAAGAATGTATATACAGAGTATACAATACATAAACTATACTAATTACGCGCGCGCGCACGTACACACACACACACACATAACACATTTTGAATCTTCTATGTACATTATTTCAGCTACATATATAGTATATACATAATATATTATATTTAAAAAATGCATATGATGTGTGTTTCGATACAAAATTTATACAAAAAGGCACTTTTGATCCGCCTAGTGTAATACGTGTGAGTTTGTCTATATTATATGAATGTGCACATGTGAACATATAGAATATATCTTTTATTTTAGGCGATTTTTAGCGATCTTTTGGTATATATACCAAAGGATCGCCAAAAATCGCCTTTTATAATGATTTTATGTTATAGATATAAATATACAATAGTAGTTTTATTTAGTTGAATGAGTCATATGTGTCATACATGTATATAGACATTATTACATATGTGTGTGTATACATATAAAGTCATGTGGAATGATATATTAAAGGGAAAGAGTTAATACAACAATCTATTAAAAAAAGACAAGTTTGCAATAAAAAACACTATAATTAATAATAAATTATATATATATAATTAAATATATATAATTTTACATATATAAACAGCCGAGTATATTTATACGATGCAATATGTGTTTTTTTAAACAAATTAAACGTATTAATAATTAATACAAATATATATGAATACATAATATAAATATAATGTGTGTGTTAATAACAGATGTATTTTAAAATCTATTTCATAAAATTAAAAAAAATTGCACCTTTCTTTCTTTTGTTTTATAAAATAATACAGACTAGCATTATTATTTGCACTTTTCTTCTTTCTGTTTTATCATAATACATAATTAAATATATAAATTTTTCTTTATACTATATTTTTAATTTAGTATTGTAACTTAATAGAATAGAATTGTAACCCGACAGAATATATTAAACACAAAAATTTAAAGACATAATGTTTATCTAATCCTATTCTAAATATAATATAAAAACGTAAATTTACACTATGTTAAATATATTAAGGCTCCTCAGTAGTCACCGCGGTCATATTGGATTCATGACATCAGAAGCGAGAAATGACACGTCGAAAATTCTTGCGTGCCATTTTTAGATAAAAACATGTTTGAACAAAATAACGCTACTGATCGCTTTAGCATACTTGAAAGATTGTCCGAAAACTGACCTGCTCTCTTGACACGTCATAAATAACTGAAAAATGAGTGTGAAACAAGGTCAAAAAATGCAGAAAAACTTGTAGTTTGACAACTGTTGAAAGGAAAATCAATGTTCCTTTCACGTAATATATTTCTTACACAGTTCAGTTTCCGGACAATCTTACGGGTCTCATGAATATATGACACGTCGCAATACTAGCGTAAACCTAATAATTACGAAATGGCACGCAAGAATTTTTCACTGTCATTCTCTCTTAAAGAAAGAAACAAAACTATACAGTACATAAGAGAGAAAGGAAACAGAACTATAATGTCGGCATCGTCAACTCAGAGTTTTACGGTGACTATCGAGGGGCTTTAAATATAATATACACACATAAGTGCATAATCTCAAACGTGGAGTAAAACTGAAAACTTAAAAATATTTCGAATCTTGAATCTTATAGCATTTTCGAGCGAGACGGGTTTTGATCGCTTTGGAAGCGAATTATGACGGCATTGATCAATCACAGCCATTTCTCCAAAAAAAAATGAAATGATATAATTGGTCAATGACATAATTCGCTCCCGGAGCGATCAAAATGCGTCTCGCTCGAAAACGCTATTATATATTTCTGTTTCATTGCTGATTAGTTGACTCTTCAATTGCTTCAACTATTTGAAGAGCTATATTTTTGTCTTTATTATTATTAAAGCGATCCTTACTCCTTACAAGCCACGCTTTTATAAAGCCTATTATTTCTGAATCTGTACACTCTTGAGTATTTTTATTAAGACGTACAGCAGCTGTAAAATTTAATTTATTTTTATGTAATTATTTAAATATTTTCACAAGATATTATAAAAAATATATTTATATGTGTATACATACATACATACACACACACACATAATTGTACATAATATTATACAAATTTATAAAAAAAATATTGATATATGTATGCATATACAACAAATATATAATAAAATGTACTCAAAGAATTTACATGTCTAAATAAGTAACAAAGATTACAACTTTTATGAATATACATATGATGATATTTTTAAACAATATTTTAAATATTTTTGTTTTCTTGTTTTTAAAACATTAAGCAATATTATTTAATATATTTTTATTTAAAAACACTTTATTATTTATTTTTGTTAAAAAAAATTGGAAAAAACAAAAACTTTAAAACATAATTTAATAAATAAAAATTATAAAAATAACTTACAGAGAATTACAGACGCCACAGCTAAATGTTTGAAAACTTTCTTTTTCTTTGCCCCTTCCCATGAGTAGGACATACCAACTTCGTTGGTAAAAATGCGATACATAATTCTTCGAACGATTTCTTTAACGGTACATCCTCCAATGCGACTTAAATTTTGAGACTAAAACAATAAGATCATTATATTTATTTATATTTTAATATAATCTCCGGCGGCAGCCTCGGGCCGCCGGTCCTGTCGTCCCATCGCCACCCTCCCCTGACCCCTCTCCAGGCCCTTCTCGTCGGCCGCCCGCTGGGCCACGACGCCGCCCAACACCCGCTGCCCCTGTCCCTGCTTCCCCGCAAGCCCCGCAATTCCCATGCCCACATTGTGATCGTGCGTTCACCACGAAGACCGGACTCGGCCTCCATCGCCGACGTGCACACGAGGCCATCGTCAACGAGGAGGTTAACGTCGAGAGGGTTAACCGCCAATGGAGCGACGAAGAGAAGCGCATGATGGCGAGAGAGGAGGCGCTTGCCGCGAATCGAGGCGTTAGGTTTATGAATCAACATCTGTTAGCCGTCGTTCCGAATCGCACCCTTGATGCCATCAAGGGGATGCGTAAGAACGGCGGTTACCAGCGCCTCGTCGCGGCTGCACTGGAGGATCTGGCAGCCGCATCATCGAGCGAGAGCTCGTTTCTCTCGGCCGGTGGCTCCAGTCCTCCCGCCTCCCCTCGATCTATCGCCATCTCTCCCCACGGGTCGCCCGGCTCGCCTCCGCTTCTCTCCATCTTCTCCCGGCTGGGGTGATGCGTACGGCAGTTTTGCCGGTGCTATACGCGCGCTCATCCCGGTTGTGGAGGCCATCCAGGGATGGAAGTCCCATATCCTGATCCAGATCGGATCAGGAATTCTGGATGGCCAGCGGAGTGTCGAGGACCTAGGCCCGTGGGTATCGAGTGTGTTCCCTCCGACGCCTCCTCGTGTGCGACCGCCCGTACAAAACCGTGTCGTCAATCCGGGTAGGAAAGCGCGCCGCCGAGCGGAGTATGCGCGCGTCCAGCGCCTCTTCCGTTCGAGCATGTCGCGCGCGGCCAAGGAGATTCTGGATGGTGCCACTGAGGCGGACGTGGTTCCCGGTGTGCGGCAGATGGCCGCGCACTGGGGCCCGTTTGTAACGCAGGAGTCCGCTCCTGTCGCACCGGCTCCGCGTCTTCCACCGAAAGCGGAGCTTAGTGGCACCTGGTCTCCAGTCTCCTGTGAGGAGGCGGCAGCCATCAACCTGCCCCTCAACTCGGCCCCCGGATTAGACGGCATCGGCGTACGGATATGGAGAGCGATACCAGCTTCTATCAAAGCTCTCCTCTTCAACATCGTGCTGCAATGCGGAGGTTTCCCAGCATCGATGCTGGTGAGTCGGACGGTTTTCATCCCGAAGAGGGGGGAGTGCTCCCTGCCGGGGGATTTCCGTCCGATCTCTATTACCTCCGTGGTCGTGAGGCACTTACATAAGATCCTTGCCCAAAGGCTTTGCGAGTCCAAGCTAGTTGATCTAAGGCAGCGGTGCTTCGATGAC
>NW_028190914.1:0-44280 GCF_048542155.1 Nylanderia fulva
TTTAATTTTAGCAAGGATCAAATTTTTAATTTATGTTTTTTTCTTTTTTAAAAAAAATTTTTTTTTGTTTTTAATTTGGGAAAGCCCCTGGAAGAGATTTTTAAAAAGTTTAAATTTTTATTCAATTCTTTTATTAAATTTTTTTTCCCCGTGAAAATTTTTTGAATTTTTTTTTTTTTCACTAGGGTCCAAATTAAACATTTTTAATAAATTAAATTTATTTAATTTGTTTAAAAAATTAAATTAAAATTTAAATTTACGCTTATTTAAAAATTTTCCCTTTTAAATTTTAATTTCAAAAAAAATTTTTATTTTTTTAAATTTAAAAATATAATTGGGTTGGGAAAAAAATTTTTAAAAAAAAAAAAACAAAAAAAAAAATTTTTCTTTTTTTTTTGGGTTTTAAGAATTTTTGTTTTTAAATTGTTTGAAATTTTTCGAAAAAAAACTTTACTCAATGGTTCCCCTTTCACACAGAAAATTCAGTTTCATTGCAGCAAGTTACAAACTTTCAAAATTGCAAAAAACATTTTTAGAACTTACAAAACAAAAACTTAAAAAAAGATGTAAAAAATTCCGAACCCAGATGTAATTTAAAAAAAGGTGTAATTTAATAACCCCTCTGGTATTTAATGATCTTTATTTATATTCACGCGTTTCGTCATGGGTTTCAGCCCTTATCAAGTTCCCAAATTAAATAAATTTTGACAATTTTAAAAATTTTAAAAATTTAAATTAAAAAAAAACTGAGAAAATAAAAATTTCCACAAATTAATTTATTCTACCCAAAACAACTTTATATTAAAAACTTAATTTCTGACTTAAAAATGACATGATTAATTTTGAAACAATTAACATATTATTGTGCGGTTTCAAGCTCTTTATATACCATACTTCGATCAAATAAACGACCTTTAATTTTTTCGTAAAAAATATTTAGATATCCTGTCTTTTTTTAAATTGATGTGTTGTCAAATTTTTTTTATAAAACCTCCCCGGTTTTTCTTTTTGACATATTTCATGAGTAAAATTTCAGGGGCGGACCAATCAAAAAATGACCTTATCGAAAATTTTTTTATTCAATGATTGAATAATTACTTTTTGTACCTTAATGTTATTAAAAATTTTTTTTATCGTGTCCTAATAAGACATTGCAATGTTGACAATATAATTTAGTTAGGAAAAAATTTGACCGCATCTAAAAAAATTACCGTCGTCAAGAACTAAATGAAGCGTTTCGAGATTATTGCAATCACGGGCATAAAAACTTTTATTGATACGAAAAAAGGAATACAAAATTAAACTGTCAAAGATCCTTTCCCTTTAAAAAAAAAAAAAATTTTGAAAAAAAAATTAACTGCGCAAAGTTCATCATCGTGGTCGACTAAACAAACAAT
This sequence comes from Nylanderia fulva, assembly GCF_048542155.1. Classification (NCBI taxonomy): domain Eukaryota; kingdom Metazoa; phylum Arthropoda; class Insecta; order Hymenoptera; family Formicidae; genus Nylanderia; species Nylanderia fulva. The sequence continues at coordinate 1,398 of NW_028190914.1, forward strand.
TAGGCACACGAAAAAAATTTTAAAAATAAGGTAAAATAGAAAATATTCAGTCATTGTAATCAAAAATTCGATAAGGTACGATTTTGATTGGTCGCTCCAAAATTTTACATCATGAGAATATTTCGAAAAAGAGAAACGCGGAGATGTTTTTTATCAAAAAATTTTGACAACAAAATAATTTAAAAAAAAGCCCGGGATAATCTAAATATTTTAGATAAACAAAAAAAAGATCTTTTGTTTGATCGAAGAAATGGTATATAAAGAGCTTGAAATCAACCAAAATATAGTAATTGTTTAATTATATTGTAATTTTAGACAGAAATTAAGTTTTATAAGAAAGTTGTTTTTAGGTAGAATACTAAATTGGGAAAATTTTTTGTATCATTACTTTTTTAATTTTTTAATTTCTAAAGGGGTATATTATAATTGAGCACTTGAAAAGGCCAAAACCCAACCGAAAGCGTGAATATTAAAAAAAGATCTTTAAAATAGCCAGGTTGGGTTTTTTTTAAATTTTTATTTTACCCATTTTTTAAATTTTTCTCTGATGATTCAGAGTTTTTTACATCTTTTTTTTATCATCCGGGCCAAATTAGGGAGTTTTTCTAAAACTTGGTTTTTTCGAAAATTTTCCCCAAGGGTAGGCAACTAACCCCAACCCTCAAAAAACAGGATAAATCAAGAAGAGCATTGTTAATTTGCAACCAGCGCTTTTTTTATAGGATGCGGCCTACGACATCAAACCACCACAATCAAAATTAAAAATGGAAAAAAATTTTAAAAGGATTACATTTTCGAAGGGTTTGGAATGTAATTTTAAAATTATAAAATTTGTTTTTGAGACTCGAAAAAAGGGGATTTTAATTTTCACTAAAAATTTTTTTACAAAAAAAAAGCATATTCGGCTAATTTTTTGCTCTTCCCCTCGACAGTTATCACAAATTTTTCGGAACTTAATAGGGAGGAATTTTTTTTTTTTTAAAAAATAGCCCCAAAAAAAAAATTTAATTAAAAAAATTAAATGTTTTCACGAAAGAAAAAATGTAGTCTGAATCCTTTTTTTATTGGACAATCCAAAGGGATTATAATCTCTAAAAAGTATACCGGATAAAGTATTTTGTTTTTTAAGTTTTGGTGAAATTTCGGTTCCCAATACAAAAAAGGTGAGGGGGGATTATTAGTACCGCATTTGGGAGAAGTTAAAGTCTAGGGTTGGTATTGCAGGTTTCCCTTTAAATTTTTCGGGGAAACAACTGGGTTTTCGGAGAAATTCTATCAGGAATTTTTTAACCATAAAAGGCATACTAATTTTATAGACAAGTTTTTCTCGAGGTTTTTTTTGAGAAAAAAAAATTCTAAAGGATAAAAATGATATTATTGTTACAAAGGGCCCAAAAAAGAACAAACGACGGGACCCTTAAAAAAATTTGACTTTTGGAAAAAAAAGGAAGTTTATTAAATGACAAACCCTTTACAAAAAAAATCAAAAAAAAATCCTTTTAAAAAATTTTAATAATAAAAATTCTCTCATCAAGTCTTGGCTCGATAATGAATTTAGACATGACCCCTTATAATTTTTAAACGAAACCCAAAGGGGAACTTACCACGATTTTACGGGTTCCCGAAAATTACAAAACGAGTCCTTTGCGAATTATAGTGTTTCTTATGTAGTCCGTTTATAACTTTCTAATACATCCATAAAATTGTTAATCGTTAAAAACCCGGGTTTCTTTTTTTAAGGGTGGTTGGCCCTTTCGTGAAGTATTAGGAATAAGTGTTTTTACTGATGACGAATTACAGTTCATTAGACTTTACCTCTCTGTTAGAATTTCAAAGATTTAGTAACGCGGCGAAAAAAGCTTTGGGATGGACTTTTTTCAACCATACAAAAATTCAATCTTTCCCAATTTTTATATTGATTGATTTCATTTAGACTCAAAATTTTGTTTTTAAGGGACGTATTATAAAAAAATTTTTGGAGTCCTAGGGGGGTCCCCCCTCCCCCTATTAGGGATTGTAAGGGATATTTAGAGACAACTCCTAGAAAGTTTGGGTTTTAAAAACCCTCGTGGTTCTGCAATTTTGGGGATGATTTTTAAAAATTTCCCATGCGGGGGTTTGATGAAATTTGTCGGTTTTAAGATTCCCACCTAGTTTAAAAATTTTACTCATGAAATGAAAGAACGACTCGATTTTTTTTTGAACACTACTGGGATAGAAAAAAGGGTATTCTATTAACTAATTGTTTAAAAACCCACTTTTTTCGGGTAGAATAAAAAATTATTTCAAAAACCCCCCTTAAATAAAAAAGAATCCCATTTTAGTCGGTCGACATTTGGGCGATTTATTTGGACGACATTTTTTCTCCAGAAACATCGCAAAAGGTTAATCGATCTGAAAACAAGGTTTTTCCATCGAATGTGGTTAATAAGTTTGTAAAAAATAGGAAAAATTACTTGAGACACGAAAAAAAACGAAATCCCCAAATGTGAAAAATGATTAAAGTTAGTGAAAAATTTGCCCCCCAAACCCCTAAAATCCCTACGTCAAGAACTAAGTGAAAAACGTTTCGAGATATTGCAATCTAAAGGGCCTGAAAAAGGTTTATTGTATCCCAAAAAAAAATGAAACACTAATTAAAAACGTGCAAAGACCCTTTTGTTTTAAAAAAAAAAAGAAAAACAGGATTTTGTAAAAAACAAATGAACTGCGAAATTTTCCTATATACTCGGTCGACTAAACGGACAAAGGAAACCGCATAAAAGAAAATTTTAAAACTTTAGGTACACAAAAAATTTATTCGTCTTAGAAATCAAAATTCGATAAGGGTCACGTTTGTTGGTCCGCTCCTAAAATTTTTAAAATCATGAAAATATTAAAAAAAAGAGAAATCGCGGAGATGTTTTTTCAAAAAATTTGACAACACAAAAAAAATTTAAAAAAAGACACGGATAAATCAAAAATTTGTTTACGATAAACTAAAAAAGGGTCGTTTTAGGTTTGAGAATAATGAGTAATAAAGCTTGAAACCACACATTATAGTTAATTGTTTCACATTATTATGTCCTTTTTAAGATCAGAATTAAGTTTCTATATAGAAAGTTTTTTTTTGTAGAAAAATATTAATTGTGGAAATTTTTATTTTTTACTTAGTTATTTTTTAATTAAATTTTTTAATTTTCTAAAAATTTGCTTATTAAAAATTTGTAGCCTGATAAGGGCTAAAACCCTGGCCGAAACGTCGTGAATATTAATAAGATCATTAAATACCCAGATTGGTTGATTAAATTATTTGTTGGGGTAGATATATCAATTTTATTAAAAACCACCCTTTAAATACAAAAAAAATACCAAAAATGTTTAATTACTCCCATATAAACTGAATATTTCATGGAAATTACAGAAACATTCAGCAAAATTGCAAAAAAAAATATTTTCTTTTAAACTTTTAAAGAAGTTTCTTTTGAAGTGGTGTATAGAGGTCTGTTCTTTTAAGCAAAATGACTGCACTTTAAAAGTTTATTTTTTTTACTCCCTTTTTGGAAAGGGGAAAGAGATAAACTCAAACTGTGCAACCTTTTCAGCCAAAAAAAAACAGACCAGATTCCCGAAAAGAAATGAAAAATCTGTTTGGGTGTGTAAAGATTTTCTTTGGGAAATGGGTCTAAATCTTTTATAAATTGATTGAAAAGGATTGTTCTGCTCTTTATATGCAAACAAAGAAAATTTTAGTACCAGATTAAAAAACATTGTAATAATATAAAATTCATTTTATTTCCTTTGGTTAATAAAACACGATCCGAATTTGATTTGAGGGGAAATGATTAAACATGTACACACAAAAAACAGGGGGGAAAGGGAGAGATACCAAAATTTTTTTATTTAAAAAAAACAAAAACAACTAAACTACAGGGGGATACAGAGGTCGTAAAGATAATATAAAAAATAATTAAGGTGGGTTTAAAAAATCTCATTAAAAATATATTAGAACTGACGACCCTTTGGGTTTGGAATATGTTTGTGGTGTCTCACAATTTAATTTAAAATTTTTTTTTTACTTCTATTTTCATTTAAAAAATTGATATGTTTGGGGTTCCGTATGAGATTTAATTTTACAAATTTTTACGAAAGTTTACTGCTTTCCCTTTTTGTGAATTTTATATTATTTTTTGTTGATGAAATAAAAATTGGTTAATAATTTTTGTAGTTGCACTTGAAAAAAACCCACAACCATATGGTCGAAACATCGAAAAATTAAAATAAACGATTTACCTGAGTTCCACCCACACAGCACAAAAACTCAACAGAAATTTGCAGAAAAACCCTTTTAAAATTTTCCCCAAAAAATGAAACAAAACAAGAAAAAAAACTTTTAAAAATTTTGCAATTTTTCAAAACAATTTTGGACAAAATAGGGGACTTTTTCAGATTAAGACATTGAAACTTTTTTGAAAAAATTTTGCAAGCCTTGAAGTTTGTGCGTGTGGGCAGAAAAACCACATGAAAAACTAATTCGTGTTAAAAACCAGAAATTTTCTGAAAAGTACATTGTATGAATTAATTTATGTATATGATACATAAATGGGTTTATTAATACATTTCAATATGTAAAAGTGCAGTAAAAATAATTTTATACTACTATTGTATGTATCATTACTGTAAAAAATAGTATGTATTTGAGATATATATGTAAATCTAAATTTGGATTGATAAAAAGAAAATGGGTTTGGAAAGTGCAGTGTCATCAGGGGTAGGGAAGTAAAATTAATCAAAAGTATCCCAATGGTTTGAAATTATTAGGTAAGATATAAATTTATAAAATTTTTATTCAATTAAAAATAAATATTTTAAAAGTTGTAGAAAAGCCCAAAAGAAATGATTTTTGCGATTTATCAGCTTCCCGCAGCAAATTTTGTTAACCTCAAAAAATGAAGAGGTTAACTTCACAATTTTTAAAAATAATTAACAAAATTTTGTTAATAAATTACATTTGCTTATTTAATCGATTTCAAAATTTTATTTATGTAAAATTTATTTTTCGTTTTTACAAAAATTTTTTAGATGAAGAAATTTTCAACACATTCAATTTCAAGAAATGCTTTTTAAAAGGTTTGTGAATGGTTTAATTCAGTAAATTAAGGTTCAAGAAAAAAAGACAGAACGACGAAAATGATACAAGAAAAGAGTGAATACTATTCTATCTAGTAAAAAAAATTTAATAAGAGCAGGGATGAAAAGAAAATTTAAAAAAGAAATTTATTTTTAAAAACTTTTTTAATATAAATTTTATATATTTAGTAACAATAATGTTAAAAAGTATAAGTTCCAAAAATGGTGCGTACAAATGATAAAGTTTTAAAAAGTTTCACTCCATATTTTTTTTTTTTATTTTACGTGTTATTGAATCAAAATGCATTTTGTATTTATCAGTTTTCTTTTAAATTTTTTTTATTTCTTTTCTCAATATAGTTAAAAATTTATAAAAAATAAAATTTTAAATAATTATTAAACTTAAAATAAAATTTTAATAATGTTTATGTATTCCAAAATTTTTTAATTTTGTAATATCAAAAAAATAAATAAAAAAAAAACTTAAAAAATTTAAAAAACAGAATAAAAGAATAAACCTCCCAAAAATTTTACCTAAAATTTTAATAAACATACAAAGGGATATACATTGCAACATATTTTCAAATGCAATTTCAGGGGATGCTTTTAACCCTTTAACTTCAAAATTCCAAAAAAAGCACACTACAAAAAAATTTTAAGAATAAAATTTTTTCATTTCAGGGGGAAAAAATGACGTTAAAATTTTTGCCCCCCCCCCTGCCCCCGAGCAGTGAGGGGGGGGGGGGGGGAAATTTTTTTAAACTTAAAGGGAAACCCCTTTTTTTATGCATATTCGGAATTTGGTAAAAAAAATACAATTTGTCTGAAAAATTTTTTTTGATCATGATAGAGACGCTGTAAACGACGAAATTCAATTTCTTTTATTTTTTATGGAAAATGCTTTCATTTTAATACATTAAAAAAAAAAACCACGTTTCATTTTAAAACTCGAAATTAAAACTTGTTAAGCTCTGGGTTTTTGAGGTCGACGGGCCTACAAATTTAATCTAACTTACAAGAAAAAAAGAAATGGTTTTTACGAAGGGAACTTTAAGGCCAAAGTACCCAGATATTTGGAAAAGAACTGCCAAAATTCTTGAAGACTTAGCTTAGAAATACACGAAAGTGGTTTCAAAATGATGGTGTCGGGCCCTATTCGGGGGGAGCCGAGAAATTTTTGTCATGATTCAAAGGGCCCCTGGATCGGGGAACGGTCCGGTAAAATTGGCCGCTAGATCACCAATCTTACTTTCCCGATTTTTTTTTGGGGGGTATTCAAAACAAAGTGTACAAAAAAAAGAACCAACACACGTGAGAAATGATTTACCCAATCAGAAATGCATTGCTGAAAATTTTAAAGGGGATCACTCTCGTTGTGTACGTTTATTTTAATGCGGATTCAGGATTGAAGTCGAAGGGCATACTTTGGCACCTTCTTTAATTGAAAGATATTCCTGAGTATCCGAATCGGAGGGCGAGGGATCACTTAATAAGCACCCCGAAGGGAACGAAAACTGCTACGTCCACGTCGTTGTTCCTGGGTTATGCACAGATTAATAACAGATGCCAAAAATTGGAGAAGAGAGACCGCATTTTATGATTTCGCGTATTGTGTATGGCCAGGAAATTAATACGTTCCAAGATAAGAGCGTTTTGTCAGAAATCGTCGACGGGATGTACGAGATTTTATTTTTTTTGGCGTTTGCGTATTTCGGAAAAAAGAATTTTATGATGTTATAAATAAATAAAAAAATAAAAAATTTAATTGACCTTTTAGTTTTGAATCTTTTTTAATAAAAGTTTATTATTATTTTATCAAGTCTAAGTTGTTAATTAATTTTTGTTTTTTTTAAAATTAATTTAATTTTTTTAATCATTTAAAATAGAAAAAAAACTATTACGTTTCGTTTTATAATAAAATTTAAAATTTTTCGGGGGAGTGAAATTTTAATTTTTAATAATTAAAAGGTCAAAAAATTTTATTTGCCCTTTATTTCAATTATTTTTGCAAAAAGTTCCGAAATTTTTAACACATAAAAGGGATTTGTTTATCCATTAATTTGCAATTAAGTTATATGTTAATTATTAATTTAATAAATTAAAAATTTAAAATTTAAAAGGGCAAATATAATTTTTTTAAAAAAATTATTAATTTATTAAAAAGTAACCCGTGACAGTATTTTCCGTACAAAAATAAAATAGAATAAAATTAAATTACTCATAAAAAAGAAAAAAAATTAAATAATTTTTTTTTTTTTTATTTTTTATGTATAATAAAACTTTAAAAAAAAACAGATCAAAAAATAAGTTATATAAAAAGTCTTAAATTTTTTGAATCTGATTTTTTAATGTTTTATTTTTTATCATATAAATAAAAAATTTATTAATTTTTTTTTTATGAGTAATTTAATTTATTTAGTATTTTTGACGGAGAAAAAAACTATACGGGTAACGTTTTATAATGAATTAATAATTTTTGTTTTAAAAAAAATATTTGACCTTTTTAATTTTTATTTTTTTTTATTAAAATTTTAAAAATTAAAAATTATACTTAATTGGAATTTTTGGATGAAAAAAATCCCCTTGCGTGAAGAGATTTGGAACTCTTTTTAAAAAAAAATTAAAAATTTTAAACAAATATAATTTTTGAAACTTATTAATTAAGAATAAAATTGGGTCTCGAAAATAAATTTATTTAAAACGTTACGTGTTTTTTTTTTAAAAAAAATGACTAGAATAAATTTTTTTTTGGGGTTTCCCCTTTTTTTTTGTATTCTTATAGCATCTCAGAGCTTTTTAAAAAAATTCTTAAAAAATTTTTTTTTTTTAATCTTTTTGAGTTAAAGGGGTTCAAATTTCGCCTTTGATTTGCGCGGTGGTACCCCCTGACGACAGAACCGCGTAAGGGATGGCCAAACAAAAGTAAACCCAAAACAGCCCGTTTACCGCCTGTGTTCGTTTTTTTTCTGCCTTAGCTTACTCACGCCCAAATTGTCGCGTTTTTCGCCCTCAGCCAAAAAAAATTCAAAAAACGCCGCGTTTAGGAGAGATTCACTTGGTTGATACGCGTAAAGGTTTTCCCAATTGGTCTTTTTTTCAATTCTTTAAAAATTAAAAATTTTTACTTCCTTTTAATTTTTGTTTGTTTTAATTTCAAAAATTTAATCTCTCAACAAAAAGCATTCCTTTTTTTATGGAGGAGGGGGAAAGGTTAAATCTTCAACGTTAAAAAATTTTTCAATTACCTTTTAAATGCGATAAGGCTATCAAAACTACATTCATAGAACCCCAGGCGTTTTTGAGCAAACAAATGCAAAAAATCTCCCAAACTTAGGCCAAAATTTGGGAAAAAATCCGGGCACACTAGATGTTTTTTTTTTCACGAAAAACCCCATGACTCAAGTCAAAGAGCTCGCAACATGAATTTGAGGGGGTCTGTACTTTAAATATTAAAAAACAATAAATTCCACCCTTTAGGTTATTTGTACAAAACTAAAAGAGGAATTTTATGGGCCTTTTAATTTTTCGATTTAATGGGAAAAAAATTGACAAAATCCGTCTTTTGAGAAATAGTCTTTTCGGGGGAAGCAAAATTCCCCTTAAATAACCTTTTAAAAACCAATTGTCGATATGGTCAAAGAATCCTTGGGCAAGAACACCCCCTATCCGGAAAAATAAAGTTTTTGGGGGCTTTTGAATAAATTTAATCATCGGTCCTTTCTTTTAAGGGAAAATTTTACAGCACAAAAATTCGAGAAATTTCGAGATTGTTCCGCAACAAACATGGGGTACAAAATTCGAACAGTGGGGTTTTAGCAAGACGGTGCACCCGCTTTGGGGGGAATTTGGGGAATTATCTTAAGCGTATTTCCGATCGTTGGAAGGTAAAAGGGGCTTTGAATGGCCGGGCCAATACCCGTCCCCCGCTTTTATTTTTTCTTGTGGGGTTTTTAAAAAAAAGTTTCAAAACAAAACCACAAAATTAAAGAATTGAAAAGTTCTTAGGCAAATGCTTTAAACCCCCAATATTAATCCAAAGACTGTCATCATTTTTCTACGAAAGCTTGTTGTCAAACAGTTGTGGGGGACTTTTTAGAAAGAATCTGAAAGCCCTTTGGGGGGGTCTTGCTTAAATTTAAAAACAATTTGATGTTTATGCCTTTTGACAAAAAAAACCTATTTCTCTTTAATTTTCCGGGGACAGAACCATCTTGCCTTAATCGGCCGGATAGATTTTTCCCTTGCTTTAAACGGCCGGATGTGATTTTTCCTTTGCCTTAATCGGCTGGTTGATTTTCCTCTTGCCTTAATCGGCCCGGATGTGATTTTCCTTTTCCTTAATCGGCTGGATGTGATTTTCCTCTTGCCTTAATCGGCCGGATGTGATTTTCCTTTGCCTTAATCGGCTGGATGTGATTTTCCTCTTGCCTTAATCGGCCGGATGTGATTTTCCTTTTCCTTTGCCTTAATCGGCCGGATGTGATTTTCCTTTGCCTTAATCGGCTGGATGTGATTTTCCTCTTGCCTTAATCGGCCGGATGTGATTTTCCTCTTGCCTTAATTGGCCGCGCGCTAATGCTAAAGAGCGTAACTTTGAAGCCTCTTAACTCGAAAAGTACTTAACGAAAAAAATACTTAAGTATAGTGTTTTGGAAAGCTCTCGAGATAAGCTATAAGAATATACAATAAAAAATGGGGATATCCATTAAAAAAAATCATTGTGACCTTGACCTGATCTTTATGACGCAACTTCAGGTCAAACTGTTAATATCATAAAATAGATCTTTTTAAACCCTACAACTTTTGTATTTAACATTTTTTTATACAACGCTTTGTTTTCGAGATATTCAGGTGTTCCGGTATATAATATTCACCCATTACTTTTATTTTGTGTTTGCTGGGATATACATACATATATATATGAAACATAAAATATATGCACAAACGTAATAATGTTTTTTTTATTACAGAATGGATAAGAAAGAAGCAAAGAGAAAGTTGGAGGAATTGATAGAGAAAGAAACCAAAATTAAAAAATGGAAGCAAGAGTTGGAGAATATTTTAAAAGATACTGATGAGGCAGCAGATGATGAAGCAGATAATGAAGCAGATGATGAAGCAGATGAAGAAAGGTATATATATATTGTTCTATACATATGTTTAAATATACAATATTAAAATATTATATAAATTTAACGTATAAGACGGGCAACAAAAGCCAAATCGCGGATGACAATGCGTTATCCTAACGAAACTAAATAATTTTTCGTTAGAATTAAATACCGGTGCACAAGGCACCAAATTTTTACTTGGACACGGCCAAGATTTTAAATATGAAATAATCTCATATTTTGAGATTTAATTTCAATACCCCTTTTTTAACCCCCCTACGGAAAACAAATAAATGAATGCAAGAGAAAAATATAGATCCGAAAATCGCTGAATCGGGAATCGAACCCGAGACCTTTCGCTTGCCGGGCGACTGCTCTTCCAGCTGAGCTATTCAGATCCTTTCGATTCTATACTTTTCTCTGTTATATATATTAATGTTGGTAAACAAACGCATTTTTTAAGCCAGCGTGTATCAATATAAGAGTTTTAACAAGGCTCTGTAATATAAATATAAATTTAACGTATAAGACGGGCAACAACGCTTAAAAAATGCGTTTGTTTACCAACATTAATATATATAACAGAGAAAAGTATAGAATCGAAAGGATCTGAATAGCTCAGCTGGAAGAGCAGTCGCCCGGCAAGCGAAAGGTCTCGGGTTCGATTCCCGATTCAGCGATTTTCGGATCTATATTTTTCTCTTGCAATCATTTATTTGTTTTCTGTAGGGGGGTTAAAAAGGGGTATTGAAATTAAATCTCAAAATATGAGATTACTTCATATTTAAAATCTTGGCCGTGTCCAAGTAAAAATTTGGTGCCTTGTGCACCGGTATTTAATTCTAACGAAAAATTATTTAGTTTCGTTAGGATAACGCATTGTCATCCGCGATTTGGCTCTTGTTGCCCGTCTTATACGTTAAATTTATATTTATATTACAGAGCCTTGTTAAAACTCTTATATTAAAATATTATATTTGTATATAATTACACGTACATGCGCGCAAACACGCACACACGCACGCATATATATATATATATATATATATATATATATATATATATATATGTAATGTATGTAATGTATATATATATATATAATATTTTATATCTTTATTATTAGAGAAGAGAGGCGAGAAAGAGATGAACACCAACAGCAGCAACAGCAACATCAACATCACGACGAAGATGATTCCCGTACGCGGCGTCGGGCTGGGATAAGACGTGTCCGAACCGTGATGCGAGGTATGTTTATTAAATTTTGAATTAAATTTCATATATATATATATCAGAGTTGGCAAAATATCAATTAAATTTTTTAAAATTGAACAAATGATATGAAGAGATTTAATTAAAATATTTTGAATTGACGATTAATTTTAGAAAGATTAATTAGAGATCGTTACAATGACGATTGATATAAGCTAGATTAATCGAAAGATCGCTTAATTAACGATTAATATGATCGAAGTCAATTAATGGTTATTTAATTGACAATTGATATAAACGAAATTAATCGGAGAGCGATCGATTAAACGATTAATACAAGCTAATTTAATTGAAAGTTTTTCAATTAAACGATTAATATGAGTTAATTTTAATTAGAGTACTTTAATGGACGATTGAAAAAAACAGATTCAATCGAAGACAATTCAATTGACAATTGATTTGAGCAGAAACAATTAAAAAGTATATAATTGACGATTAAATATAGCAAATTTAATGCGAATCTCTTTCATTAATGATTGACTTAAGAAATCGATATAATATCTCTATTTCTATTAGATTAACTATGTGTAACGATTCATAAAATTTAAATAAATTTAATCGAAGATGTTTGATTGATGATATCTATACATGACTCAATTTAAATATTATTAAAATACTATTAAATTCAGTCATGTTATAAATCTCTCATCAATCAAACATCTTCGATTAAATTTATTTAAATTTTATTAATCGTTACACATAGTTAATTAATAGAAATAGAGAATTATATCGATTTTCTTAAGTCAATCATTAATAAAAGAGATTCGCATTAAATTTGCTATATTTAATCGTCAATTATATACTTTTTAATTGTTTCTGCTCAAATCAATTGTCAATTGAATTGCCTTCGATTGAATCTGTTTTTTTTCAATCGTCCATTAAAGTACTTCTAATTAAAATTAACTCATATTAATCGTTTAATTGAAAAACTTTCAATTAAATTAGCTTGTATTAATCGTTGTATTAATCGTTTAATCGATCGCTCTCCGATTAATTTCGTTTATATCAATTGTCAATTAAATAACCTTCAATTGACTTCGATCATATTAATCGTTAATTAAGCGATCTTCGATTAATCTAGCTTATATCAATCGTCATTGTAACGATCTCTAATTAATCTTTCTAAAATTAATCGTCAATTCAAAATATTTTAATTACATTTGATTACATCTGTTTGTAATTAATGTCATAATTAATTTAAAAAGTAATTAATTAATCAGCATCTCTGATAATATATATATATATATATATATATATATATATACATACAGGGTGTCCGGTAACTAACGGACCAACGATCACAAATGCATTCTTTGGTCAATTTGGGAACGATTTTTCCTCAGCGAAAATGTCGAAAAAGGTCATTAATTTTTACAACTTTCCAATATTTGTCATTATGTATCTTTATAACTAAGCCTCAAATTAAAATTTTATTATAGTAAACTCTACCTGAAATTAACTGAAGAATGTAATTATGTTAGACTTTTAACTCCAAAACGTTTAGTTTTAAAAAACCCATTTTTTCAATCGCTTATAACTCGAAAATTATTGACTTCTCAACATTTTTGCTAAGGAAAAATCGTCTCCAAATTGGCCAGAGAATCCGCCCTTAATCATTGGTCTGTTAGTTACCGGACACCCTGTATATATTTTTCAAGCTAGAATATAATACAGCATTTACGCATACATGCAGTATATATTGTCTCTCTAAATATTAATAAATAAATGAAATAAACAGTTATATATATGTATAAAAAATTAAATAAATAAATCTCTCTATGCTTTATAGATATAATGGTCTGCGCGTAGGAAGGAATATAGAGATGAAGAAGCGAAGAAGATGGAGAAAGAAGAAATATGGAAAGCAGAGGAGAAAGAGGAATGAGAAGAGGAGGAAGAGGAATGAGACGAGGAGGAAGAGGAAGCCGAACAATTGTTTTTAATTACAATTTTTAATTTTTTTTATAAATAATAATTTTTATAAATAATAATATAATAAATAAATATATAATAATATAAATAATAAAGTTTAATTTTTTTTTATATCATAATATTGTAAAATTAAAAAAACTGATTATTTTAGTTATTTTATTTTATTATTTATTGTACTTATTATTTTATTTTAATAGGTATTGTAAAATGTTAGTTTTACAAATATATAAAATGTGATTTTTTAAATTAAACAATTTGTTTTATAAATACATAAAACAACAACGCTTATTTTCTAAAATCACATTTTTATATATTTATAAAAATTACATTTTACAATAAATATCAAAATATAATAATATTAAGTGCAATAAAATAAAAGAAAATAACTAAAATATAATAATGTGCCCAGATAGCCACAGTAATTATTATGACATCAAAATGCATTATTTTGTTGCAAATGATGCATTTTTGACATCAAAATGATGTCATAATATTACTGTGGCTATCTAGGTGCTGTGTGCGTGTGTGTCAATTGTTAGCTACTTATACAGCATTTCCAGGAGACGCCACGTGGAGGCCAATTGACACATTCGGAATTTTTTAAAATATAACATAATATTTGCTAATATATAAAATATATAAAATAATTAAAAAATTATGTTTAAATTTAAAAAAAATTCCAAACTGTCTCCCTTATTCGATCCGCCATAAGGCCGCGAATTTTTACATATTTTTTACTCGTTCCGCATTAAATGCCGCGAGTAAATGTAAAAGAAGTGAGATCGTACCGCTCGAAGAGCCGCGATCGTTTTACTCGTTCCGCATTAAATGCCGCGAGTAAATGTAAGAGAAGTGAGATCGTACCGCTCGAAGAGCCGCGATCGTTTTACTCGTTCCGCATTAAATGCCGCGAGTAAATGTAAGAGAAGTGAGATCGTATCGCTCGAAGAGCCGCGATCGTTTTACTCGTTCCGCATTAAATGCCGCGAGTAATGTAAATAAGTCAGATCGTACCGCTCAAAGAGCCGCGATCGTTTTATACATGTAATATGGCAATTTTACATATGTTTTATGTTCTTTAGTTTTTGACATTTTGTCTTTATTTCTTTTGATCTTTTAGATGCTTATTTATTTCTTCTCTTCCTCCATTGTTATTTTTTTTTTGTAATTGCATATATCTTGACTCTTAACATAAAGTCTAACATTTCAATTCTATGTTGATAACACTCGTTGTTCTCGTTAAACCAATCTTCATTAGCGTGTTGGACGTATTTTACACAAATCTCAAGGAGCTTTTTCTTCACATCTTTTAAGTGCCAATACGTCTTGTAATATGAATTTATTGCTTCAAGTTGTAGAGTAATAATATTCAAAAATGAATCCGTTGGCCTTGATAGCCATTGTACTTCAGGATCATCTTCATCTTGATGTTCATATTCGCGTAGCTGAATATAGATTTCATTATCGTTTGATTTTTCCATCGGTGTTTTCAAATTTTTTTCACGGCAGCTGTCGCAACTTTGTATTCTTGTAACCGTAGCGAGCAATATAACCAGCAAAATATGAAATTGCATTTACTTCATATGCCTCTGTTTCTAAATTTACATCTTCCTTGTTGGTCTTTATTATTTCTAAATTGTCAGAATAATTTTGTTCTGAATATTTTGTAATTTCTTCAAAGGCTGTCGCAATGAGATTATCAGCGTCGTCATCTATTTCAGTTAAATAAGTACATTCTTCTTGTAATGGAATACTGTTATTTTCCATTTCATCATGAACTTTCGATGTACCATTCGTTAATAAAAACGTTTCTTGACAAGTTACATTTCCTCTGTCGCTTCCATAAATATGTCCTCTAGATAAAATGTGCCGCAACGTTAACCGTACCATTCTGGCAGTTGGATTACGGTTAAATCCTCCACGTCCTCTAATTTTTCCAAATGTATGTTCTACAGAATCTTGGTTGCATAGTGCAGTGGCAAGCTTGAAATCCAGATAGTGTTGTTTGATGGAATGATACATTGATAAAATTGCTTCCACAGTCGTAATCATTCCATCAAAGCACGGAGGTCTCGACATCTTGTTGGGGGAAGTACTCCACTTCGAACACCATGCAATAAAAGACTTTAATAATTCTTCAACCATTGAATTATCATCTGATAACGGACCCTTTACTCCTATCCAATTATTTAAATGATATACATTCATAGCATCTATTACTTTATTCATTTTGTAAACAAATTCTGCAGATGCTTTCCATGAAGAACTTTTTAACATATTGCTTTGGCCTGCTGTTGATATTGCTGCAGCAAATCTTGCACTTAACATTTGAAATGCTCTTTTCACATTCATGACTTCAAAATTGTTTGGGTAAAAGTGCGCGTAGGTAATGTGATTCAATAAATTTGAAGTATTTAATTTTCTGTCAATTTGCCATGTTGCAAATAAGTCATGAAAAGACATAATAATTTCGCCATTCACATAAATATATTTATGAGATCTTAACTGGGCTAATCAACCGCTTGATAAGATGAGGCCAATCAAAAGAACCAAAATAAGTTTCATTGTTTAATGAAAAAGACGGCTTTATGTGGAGAAATTTCTCCAAATATTAAAAGCTTTTCTATTTGCTCCACCTTGGTCACATGTGATTATCTGTACATTTGCTCCTACATCTTTTAATTTCTTTAAACATATCTCAGTGAGTTCAATAATCTCCTTATTTGTTGAACTTTTTCCAGTCAAAAAGTATGCTACTATTTGCCGCCAAGGATTTTCCGCATTAATACTATCAAGGCAAAATAGTAGAATATGTCCTGCTGGTTCATTGTGTCGTCCTAGGGGTCCGAGATCTATTAATCCCTCGATGAGATCATATTTTCGGCTGTATTCTTCAAATTTTTTATTGACATCTCATCGAATTTTAAACAGCCAACTCTTTGAGAAGGTGGTAGTTTGGACAAATTTTCTTGAATTTTATTAAATATTTCTTCGCAAAATCCTGGTCGAATTTCTGTTTCAGATATCCAATTTCTAACAGAAGATTCCGATGGAAGATTTAGTCCAGCTTTTCTCATCCGTGAATATCCACTTGCTGAATAATAAAACATTGTTTTGCTAAATCTTTTTCTTCTTTTGTGTATTCTTTTCGACCCTTATGTAGTTGAAGTTTTATCATAGTTCTCGCAACTGATTTTTGACATTTCTTTCCATCTAAAAATTCATCAACACTGTGTTTGCAAACGTTCTTGTTTTTCCGAATTACAATATTACGTTTTTGCAACATAGCAGTTATATTTTTTTGTTTTTTCTTCTTCTGCATAAGAAGTTTTTTTAATCTCAAATTTTCTTTTTTTAATTTTTCAATTTCGGACAATTCATCTTCATTATATATTTTTTTAGGAGCAGACTTTTTTGCGGTTTTTTTATTCGCTTTTTTATCGTGTTCGCTTTTACTTCTTTTTGCGAATAATTATCCAAAAATAGTGGAAGATTTTCATTATTAAACCACTCATCGTCTGCGAAGTCATCTCCGAAATTACAGAAAAGTTCTTTTCCGGAAGGATAACATCTCTTAGGGGCCATTTTTATTGTGGCCACTTGATTTTTATTATGTTCTGCTTCTTCTACGTTTACTTCTAAATCGGTATGCGTTTCGACTTCCATTCGAATGCAGTCTTCATTTTCTGAATTAACATTTTGTAGTATATTTTCATTTGTTCTGCTTTCTTCTGTAATCTCTTCAGTTATATCTTCGACAAGCTCTGGAATCTCAATATCCTTTGAAGCCCATGGTAAGGGGTTTTTTTCTAATATGTAATTTCGTTTCGCTTATAAAATCTTCTTTATTAAAGTGGGCTGCACATAATCCCGCCTTTTGTATTGATGCCGGGGACCACTTATGTAACTTTTCATTACCTGTTTAAATAATTCTACAGTTTATATAATGCGTAATTAAATTTGTTCGATGAATTGATTCGTGATCGAGCTTTTCATCCAATACGCTTGTAAGTAATATCTTTTTATACTTGATATTAAAAAGAAATTTTATGTTTGTTATAAGACCTAAAGAACGACACATGTTCAATCAGTGCCGTTAGCGCAGCGGCAGAGCACAAGAATAGTAATTTAGGGATCCTAGGTTCAAGACTGAGCTGTCATGATTTTTTTTTAATTAAAAAAAAATTTAATTATTTTATATGTCATGTAATATGTATTATTTGTTACGTAGAAATAAATATTCGGCATATATTTATTGTTAGATACGCATATATTTCCTCACATATTTAAAATACATAAAATAATTGTAATATAAAGATCATATTTTTGCAGAGAAATATTTTGAAAAATATTTTTACTTTTTAAAGATATAATAAATAATTAAAAAATAAAATAAATAAAGAAGTAAGACATAAAATGTTTTTGTTTATTTTTTAATTACATTGCACCGGTTGATACAAATAATGAAACATAAAAAATTTCTTTCTAAAAATATTTTATTTATGTTACGATTATTGTATGTATTTTAAATATATGAGGAGATTATGCGTATATATCTAACAATAAATATATGTTGAATATTTATTTCTACGTAACAAATAATGCATATAACATGATATACAAAATAATAAAAATTTTTTTAACTTAAAAAACAAAAATAATTATGACAGCTCAAATTTTGAATCTAGGGGATCTCTAAATTATTATTTTTGTGCTATCCCGCTGTGCTAGTAGCACTGATCAAACATGCATCTTTCTTTAAGTCTTATAACAAACATAAAAATTTCTCTAAATTACAAGAATAAAAAAATATTACAAGGCGCATTAGACGAGAGAGAAAATTTCGAACACAGATCAACTTAATTTTAATACAAATTTATCAAAAAGAGATCGGTGTAGAGTCAACCACGACCTCTCCTTGATAATATACTTAAAAAAATTGTAATTAAATTTCATTAAATAAAGTTACTTGAAATTTTTAAGACACTCGTTTTTTTATATTTCACAAAATTAATTTTTTTTCGTTGGTCGTCAAATATTTTATATATTTTCAAGAATTTTATTAATTGAAGATCAATAATCGACAAGATAAGACTTCTAATTTCAGGTCAGCAAAAGCCAATAAAACATAAAAGAAGAAGAGAAAAATTTTGTATTTTTACTTACCACAGTTTCTTATCCAAATGTCAAATCTTTCATCAGTCTTCCGTGTGAAAACGAAACAATTTACAGTTATCTGATTTAATATTATTACAGTCTTTGTATACACATCTGTCGAATATCGTCATTTTCTTCACATTATTGTTATCCATTTTGATCCACGAAAAATACCTGCAAAAATCGAAAACAAATCGCCGGTCGCGAACCGACAAAGCACACTATCTCCGCGAATTTCTATACAAATCTCGTGATTTTATCGAAACTACAATTTCGTTAAAACTGTAGATTCGTAAAATTGGGATCACTACACACACACACGTCACAATATTTTTTCAATAATAACGAAAAAATCGTAAGAATTGAAAATCGCAAACGAAAGCACAATGGGAATTCGTTCTGTGACACGGTCGCGACGTGGTCACTCGAGAACGTCAGAAGCTTGTGAGCTTACAGCGATGAGTAAAAACAATTGCGTATCTATTTCATTGCGTTTAGCTGTTTAAACGCGCGCTTTAATTTTTCCAACGTTTTCGCCTCTTTATATTTTAAAGATCTTCTCTTCTAAAAATCTTGTTTTAAAGATCCTCTCCGCGAGCAAAATTGGAAAACATAAATTATTTAAAAACAAATTATTTCATATTTTTACTTTATTATTTGTAAATCCTCGGTAATTTCAAAATTTTTCTATTTGAAAATTATTAATTTACTATTGCCAATTAATTTTATCACAGACTTTACTCTTATTCCCATTGCACTTTTGTTTGCGGTTTTCAGTATACGATTTTTATCGTAGTTACTGAAAATTATTATTGTAAATTATACTTGTGCAGTGATTTGAAGAATTTACAATTTCGTTGAAATTGTTGATTCTTCAAAAAAATTACGAGATTCGCGGAAATTGCGTGCTTTCTTGGCATTTTCCGTTCGCGGCAGGCGGTTTATTTTTTATTGTTGCAAGTGTTTTTTTTTTTTATTAAAATAGATAATAATGTGAAATAAATCACGATATTTGACAGATGTGCATATATATAGAAATTGTAATAATAATAATATCATATCTAAAATTGTAATTGTTTCAATTTTTTATAGACTGCGATAAAAGATTTTACATTTGGATAAGAAACTGCGGGTAAGTAAAAATATAAAATTCTTGAAAACATGTACCAAAATATTTGATAACGTAAAAAAGTGAACTTTGTGGAAAAATAAGGAACTTAAAAAATTGCACTAAGAAATACATGGGCTATATGTGAGCCGTCGCGGATGTAAGGTGTGTTAGATTCAAAATTTAATAATAGAATTGAGAATTAATCCCAATTTTAAGTCTTACAAATGTCTAAGCTAATTTTTTGTACCTCGTGTACATTTTTGAAAATTATATCGAAAAATTAAATTTCAATATGCGTCTTACATCTCACATTTCGCATACGGCTCACATATAGCCCATTTATCTCTTATACTTTATTTTAACCCTTATAGAAATGTATCACTAGTAACGCCAATTTATCACTTATTTCGAGTAATTAATCACTTTTATTTCGAATACTTAAATTACTGTATATTATAGTATTTTAATACTCGAAATAAGTGATTAATTGGCGTAGTAATAAATTTCTACCAAGAGCAATAAGGAGCCTTTAAATTCTTAATGTAAAAAATTTCAAGTAATTTTCTTTAATAAAATTTAATTAAAAATTTTTAACATGTGTATATCACACATTTAAAATCGTAATTATTTCAATAAAAAAATTTTATGTGTAAAAAATATATTTTTAACATTTAATAAATTTTATATATATATGCATATGTTAAATTCTCTCTCTCTCTCTCTCTCTCTCTCACACACACACACACACACACACACACAACGGGGGCCAAATCTCTCAAATTGGTCTCATGATCAATTAGTCTGGATTCGCACCAGGGGCAAAGTCTGTTGGTAATGTCGAACAAATTTAGCCTGGACTCGCACCAGGGGCAAAGTCTTGTGACAAAATTTAGCACGGACTCGCACCAGGGGCAAAATCTTGTGACGAAATTTAGCACGGACTCGAACCAGGGGCAAAGTGTGTTGGTAAGGGGCAAAGTCTATCGCACGAAGGTGGCGGTCTCTTCTTTAGGCAGGCCTTTGGCGATCTGTCTATTAATCTGGTGCCTATGCTTTACAAATATGGCCGGAAAAGTCGTGGCTCGTGCAACCGTGCGAAAACACAGCAAATTGAAAAAGCGATATATCGATATAAATTAGGGGAATGTATTGTTTCGATATATCGATATAAATTAGTAACGTTTATGAAACTTAATTATGGAAACTATCCACAAGATGTCTATAGTGGATGACATTTGCGAAAATATGTATTTCTAAAATAAAAGAAATATATTTAATTTTAATTTTTTATTCTGTCTATTCTCATATTTCATTTTGCGTTTGGGGGACAATTATTCTTGTATATATATCATCCTTTCCTTCGTAGTTATTATTGATTATTTATATGGCATATTTATATGCTTAGGTTATTTAAACAGGCGTTTTCCGCGAGAGGAGAAAATAAAAAAATTGGAACAACTATTATATAAGTATAATTATTGCGATAATGAATTTGAAGAAGAAAAATAAAGTTGTATTATCTATCTGTCATTACGTTTATTGTCGTCGATCGAACAAGGATCCCTTTCCTTCTCCGGTGTGCGCCAATTTAATCGCTGATGTGGACAATGCGCCGCAGTGTTCAGCGCCGGTATTTCCGAAATCATGGCCGAGGGGACGACGTTTGTTGAACAACGACGAGGATGTGACAGGGAGAGGCCACACTTGGCGGTTATAGCGAATTACTTACCCTCGAAGGAGACGTATTTCAAGCCACCATGCGTGGTTATGTTAACGGCTTATTCACGTGGTGGTTTGTGTGTGTTTGACCCCCCCGAGGCGTGGTGCACGTCTGACGTCGCTCCGTGTTTTTGTTACGTTTTTTTTTTATGTGGTCCGCACTTATAATCCGCCCGAAACGAGCCGTCCGGTTGCCGCGCCGGATTTCCATCGGGCATGTTTCGTACCGAATCGGGTCACCGCACTTGGGGGTTTTGCGTACATCCGAAAAAATTCGAAATATATGTCTCCACACGGGGGTTTGAGAGACCTTTTCGATTAGTATCGGCAGCCCCCCATGTCAGCAAAGCGCCAAATATAACTTTCGCCGAAACTTTTTTCTACTCCCCTCGTTGCGGGGCCGTAATCGCGTTAAGTGTTCCGGAGGTACCGCCGGCGGTCCGTCTAACTCGAGAAAAATTTTGGCGTCCGGGGGTGCCCCCCGCCCGGAGGTTGGGCCGGTGGCCGTGTTCTCGGAGGTGCCCCGGGGCCGGAGGTTCCCCGGTCGCCGGGGTTCCGGATTTGTCGCCCGGCCCGAGGTGCCCCCCGGCCCGGGGGTGCCCCCGGTGGGCCGTGGTTCCCGGGGGGGGGGTCCCCCGGCCCGGGGTGCCCCCCGCCCGGAGTGCCCCCCGCCCGGGGGTGCCCCCGGCCCGGGAGGTCCCGCCCCGGGGCTTATCCTTTTTGCCCCGGCTTTCGTTTTTTTTCCTTCTTAATTTAAATCAATTATCGTTGTTTGACTTCGCCATAGGGCAAATCGTGAAAATTTTTTTCGTACAATAGACTTTTCG
The DNA here is from genome assembly GCF_048542155.1 of Nylanderia fulva. Classification (NCBI taxonomy): domain Eukaryota; kingdom Metazoa; phylum Arthropoda; class Insecta; order Hymenoptera; family Formicidae; genus Nylanderia; species Nylanderia fulva. Next base: position 23,633 of record NW_028190914.1, read on the forward strand.
TCTTGCTCCCCGCGCCCTGTTCGATTGACGCGCCTTTCGGCGCTCGCGCTCGCATAACGTAAAGAGGGGCAACAAAGCCAAATCGCGGATGCAATGCTTATCCCCAACGAAACTAATAATTTTCCTTAAATTAAATACCGGTGCACAAGGACCAAAATTTTTTCTTGGACCGGCAAAATTTTAAAAAAGAAATAATCCATATTTGATTTAATTTTTAAAACCCCCTTTTTTTTTTTTTTTTTTTTTTTTTAACCCCCCCCTACGGGGAAAAAAAATAAAAGAATGCAAGAAAATATAGATCCAAAAATCGCTGAATCGGGAACCCCCCCTTTTTGGGTCTATATGTTTCTTTTTCATTATTTTTTTAATTTTCCAAAGGGGGGAAAAAAAAAAAAGGGGGGTTTTTAAAATTTAAAACCAAAAAATTTTTAGATTATTTTATTTTTAAAAAATTTTGGGCCCCTGTCCAAGAAAATTTTGGGGCCCTTTGTGCACCGGATTTAATTCTAACGGAAAATTTTTTAGTTTCGTTAGGAAAACGCTTTGGTCTCCGCGATTTGGTTTCTTGTTGCCCGTTTTATACGTTAAATTTATATTTATTTTAAAGGGCCCCTTTTTTAAAACTCTTAAAAATTAGTTTTTTTCACTTTTACAATTTCGTCGCGTACCGAGACTTATTTTCTCGGCGTCGCTCCCTCGAGGCTGACTCAGCTGGGGCAAAATTTTTCGGAGCTCGCGTGGGGCCCGGCACCCCGATCGGGGGTCCTCGATTGGCCCAATCAAAAAATTCCGGGCGATGTCACCCCAATTAGGGGCGAGGGGTTACACGTTGGTTTCAGTTTTTTTCCTTGGCTAAACCAAAGGGAAATTTTCCCCCAAAAAAAACTTTAAAAAAATTCGTTTTCGCCCCGAGGTTTCGATCCGAAGAACAAATCTTCAACATGGGGGAAAAAATTTTTTTTAGAATTTCTCTACTATTTATTATATTAAAAAAATAATTTGTATCACAAGAAAATATAAAATATGTTTGATTTAATTTTTTCTATACAGTTTTAGTAAATTTAAAACACAAAATTTTCCCCTTTTTTTTTGGTAGATATTTTTTTTAATGTGATTAATAAAATTTAAAAAGAAGGGAAAATTTTAAAAAAAATCTTTTTATTTCCGTATTGTCTCCCCAATTTCCATAACTTTTTAAAGGGAAATTTTAAGAGAAAAAATTTTTCAGTGTTTCCGATTAAATTTTAAAAATTTCTTTTAAAAAGGCCACTTTTTCCCCGATGCGGACGAAAATTGGGTTTTCACGGGGGGGGGGGAAGGGGGCCCCCCACAACAACTGCGGCGAAGGATTTAGCAACGCGTCGCGACCCCTTTGCGACACTTTGACATAACAAACACGCGGCGTTGCCGAACATGTTTTATTGACGCGAGACCTGATTAAAAGTATAAAAAATTTGTTATTTAAAAAAAATTTATAACGTATTATAAATTTTTTTCGTTTTAATAAATTTTTTAATGACTTAAAAATTATCCGCCCGTTTTTGCCCTTTTTTTTTAAACGAGACGTGAAAAAAATGAAGTTTTGCCAACAAGATTTTCCCCTTTTTAAAAGTATTGGGGCTCTTTTTAGACGGGTTGCTTTGGTCGCTCTAAAAGAGCGGATTGACTTTTGGGCGCTCTGAAAAAAAAAAGGGGTTAAATTAAAAATAGGTGCCAAAAAGACCCCCATCCATTTTTATTCAAAAATTTGCCCTTTCGTTAAAAAATTAATTTGGGCGGTTTTTTCCTTCCCCCTCTTCGTATTTTCCCAAATTTTTTATCGCAATCTGGTTTCTAAGTTCCCTCGACGTTCTCGGGAAGCGTTTTTTTAATTGATTCCCTTTCAGTATCCCCCTAAAAAAAATTTAAGGAATTAAGGTCCGGGGGTTTGCCCGGGGCCCCGTACGGGCCATACCGACCCATCCAAAGTTTCCCGGAAAATTTCTTGTTTCGCGACGGAAAAATTTTAAAAAGGGGGGGTGGGGCGGAAGCGAGACCGGAAAGAACAAACACTCGACACCGCGTAACGTTCACAAAAAAAAAAAAAACAAACAAAAAAAAAATTTAACCCCCCCAAATTAAAATACCCCCGAATTTACCCAGGGGAATTCCCCCAGCGTAAATTAAATAGGTCCCCCAAACAACGGAATGAATTAGAAAAAAAGACAAAACCCAAACTTTTGTAAACACACTTTATTTTTCCCATGACAATCGGAAAAGCCCCCGCGGTTTGCGAGAGAGGAGGCTTAAAATACCCTTTTAACTAATTCCCAGAAAAATTTGAAATAAATTTTCTGTCGTTCTATTTTTGATATTAAGGGGGAAAAAACTTTTACTGTAATTTTTTTTACTTGTTTTTCTTCCTCTCGCGCGACAGGGGTTTTTAAAATTTTAGACTTTTTTAAAGGGGCTTTTTTGAAGGCGCGGAGTACCCGTATACCCCGGGGGCCCGGGAGCGCTAATTTAAATAAAATTTTAAAAATTTACGCATGTTACCCCAACGATAAAATTAATAAATTAATGCATCTGCTGAGGCATGATCGAGTCTAAATTTTTTTAACGTTTCTTGCCGGGGGTTTTAAAACCTTTCGAATCTGAAAACTGCTCTTTTTAAAGTAGTTTGTTAAAAATCCTGGGGGTTTTTTTTTGGGGGTTAAAGCACCGTTTTGTTAAAAGAACTTTTTAAATTTCTTTCAAATAGGGCACTTTTTCCCTAAAAATGGGGAAATTTTTTTCTTTAAAAAATTTTCCGCATACCATGGGGGGTACGCCTATTTAGCGGGTAGATTTCTCGTTGGGTTTTTGGAAATTTAACCCGACAAATGGGTTTCCCCCAACTAAAAGGGCCATCCCACCACCACCCCCCGAATCAAAAAAGGGGGCTATAAATCTTTAAACCCTTTCCCGGGTTGTCTGGGCCTGGTGGGGTTTTCCCGTGTTGGTAAAAATTAAGCCGCAGGCTCCACTCCTGGTGGTCCCCTTTTCCGTCAATTTTTTAATTTTTTTTAGCTTTGAAACCCAATTTTTCCCCCCAAAACCCCAAAGTTTTTTTTTCCCCGGGAAAGCGGGGCCCGCCAGTCATGGGGAAAAAAATTTTGGGCGGATGCTAGCGGGGCACGTTTATGGTTAAAAAATGGGGGGGTATCTGTTTCGCCTTCAAACCTCAAAATTTCTTTTCTGTTAAAAAAAAATTTTTTGGAAAAATGCTTTCGCTTCCCCCGCCCTTGCGACAACCAAAAATTTTTCCCCCTCTAACGTCCCCCAATAAAAATTTCCCCCTTTTTCTGTCCCTTTTAAAATCATTACCGGGGGTTCCAAAAAACCCAAAAAAAATTTAAAACCCGAGGTCCTTTCCATTTTTCCCATGCACCCAGATTCAGGCGAAGGTACCCGCGTTAAGCCCTTTTTTAAAAGTAAGTTACCGGCCCGCCCGGGGACCCCTCATAACACACCCGGGGGATTTTTTTTTGGGGCCGCCCCTCGCGAGGCAAAGCCCCCCGGGTGGCCCCGTCCCAATCCACGCCATTTTAAACCCCGCGAGGGGGTAAACCCAAACGGTGGCACACAGTTTTCCAACTCGATTTTTTAAACCCCGCAACAACTTTAATTACGCTAGGGGAGCTGGAATTACCGCGGCTGCGGCACCAGACTTGCCCCCCAAAATGGATCCTCTTTTTAAAGGGAAATTTAAATTTTTGTCTCATTCCAATTAGGGGCCCTGGGATGAGCCCCCGTATGGGAAATTTTTCGTCCCCTACCTCCCCGTCCCGGGGAGTGGGAATTTTGCGCGCCTGCTGCTTTCCCTTTGGGTTTTGGGTAGCCTTTTCTCGGCTCCCTCCCGGGAAACCCAAACCCGTTTCCCCCGGGTTCCCCCGTTAAAACATGGTAGGCGCAAAACCCTACCATGACAGTTGAAAAGGGCAGACATTTAAAAAGGATCGTCCCCCGGGTTGCTAGGACCGTGGGGATCAGCAAAAAATTTTATTCGATTCCCCAAAAATAAACGGGGGGACAACGCGCACCCGCCCGCCACCGATTTTTTTTTGATCTAAAAAAAAGGCCCCTTTCCATCACTGGTCGGGATTTGGGTTTTGCAGTATTAGGGTCTAGAAATTTCCACAGGTATCCCAAATAAATGTGGGACAAAACTAATGAAACCCTAACTGATTTAATGACCCTTTGCGGTTTCCCCCTTTAAATTTGGGATGCACTGAGAAAATTTCATGGGGTTTAAAATTTTTAGACAAACAAGGGCTACTGGCAGGATCCAAAAACCGGGGGCTTCGGTTCGGTTACTCGCAAGGGAGTAAACTTTGCGAACGGCCCAAAAAACTCGTCGCTAGCTTTTTTCGCGCGGCCGCGGGTTTGATGCCCGAAACACCGACGCGCGCCCCGAAAACCCCCGTAAAGTTTCCATTTTATTTGCCGCCGGTCTTGGGTCAGCCCGGGCCCGGGGACACTTTGCTGTGTTTTTCCCCCTATTAGGGAAACGTACGAGAAACGACGGAGGGAGATTTAAAAACCCCCACGCCGCCGCCTCTCTTCTTCCTCCTCCTCTCCGTTCAAAAAAACCAAAAGACAAAAAAACCGTGTTTTTATTCTCCAAAAGTTTTTTTTTCGCGGTCCGGAGACGCCGGGTTACCCCGACGTAGATCGACGATGGCGATGCTTAGACGTCGAGGAAATGTTCTGTCCCGGTTTTGTAAAGCGTTTAAAACCCCACACGACCCGCAAAAAGATTTTCACGGGTAAAAAGCGACGGGGAAAAGCAACTTTCCCCCCCAAAAAAAATTTTCCGTGGGAAATGGATGCTCGGAAACGCGACGTTTTCCCCTTCTGGGGGGGTACGAAAAGAAGGGAACCCCCGGCCAACCCCACTAGAGCTGCGCGCCAAAATAAAGCCATTCGGTCTTGCGCACAACCACTTGGCAATGTGTGCTCGGGGAAAAAATAAGTGGCGTTAATTTTTTCGGCGGTTCCCGGCGAAAGAACGAGGAAAAAGCCCCACCCTTTAAACCCCGGGGAAAAAAGGAAACCCAGACGACGCGGGAAATTTGAACGGACGTTCTCGCGAGAAACGCAACCTCCACGCAAAGAAGCTTGGCGGCGGCGCGTTTTTTGCGACGACGTTAAAATTTTTTTTTATATTTGTGGTTTCCAAAAAACAAAAATTTTTTTAAAAAATTTTTTCTCTCCGGTCAGAAATCGCGACTCGAAAAATCCGTTCTCGACCCTTTTGGGCGATTTTTTGTTTGTAACGTCGAGAGGGGGGGGGAAACGTACAATTTTAATCCCTCCCCTTTATAGTCCCCAAACCCGCCCGGCCCAAAGCGGTGGGCGAGGGGTCCCGGAGAGCGGCCCGAAAACCCCGGAGTGGCGGGGGATCGAGAAAGTACTTTTAACCGACTGTCCGGACTCGCTCGACTCTTTCAAACGGCCGGGCCCGCGACTATCTCTTATTTACCCCCCCGGGCCGGGCCCAAGGGGGTTTCGGCGCCCCAGGGTCCTACCCCAGGGCCCTAGGGCGAGCGCGAGGGGTTCAAAAGGGGCGCGTTCAATCGAGACTTTTGTCGGGGAGAGCAAACACAAAAAAAGCCCTTTTTTTACGAAAAAAATATTATAACGATACCCGTATGGGAAGGGAAAAACAACGAAAATTTAGCTTAATTAAAAAGGGGAAAAAAACGAAATCCCGGGGGAAAAAGGGGTTAAAAGCCCCGACGGTCCCCCCCCCTAAGGGGGCCCGGGGCGGGGCCAAAACCTTTCCGGGTTTGGGCCCCCGGCACACCCGGGGGGGGGCCCCCCGAAGTTTTTCGAAGTAAAAACCGCCGGCGGTACCCCCGGGAACATTTAAACGACGATTTAGGCGCCGCAACGAGGAGGAAACTTAAAAATTTTGGGCAAAAAGTTACTTACTTTTGGGGGCGCCGCTCGACATGAGGGCGCTGCCGATTACAAACTCAAAAGGTTAAAACCCTTTTTGGGGGGGAAAACCTTATTTTGAATTTTTAGGAAAAACGCAACACGAAAGTCGGGACCGCGTTTAGGGGAGGAAAAAACTCGCCCGAGCAAAATTTCAGGCGCGGAACCGGGGGCATTACGGGGTGTTTAAATTTTTTTGGCCCCCACATGGGGGCCCGGGGCGCCCTTTTTTGGGGACGGACGGCCCCCCGGGGGGGGGGACCCCGGACGCCGGGAATGTTTTCCCCAAGCCCCTGCCCCCGGGGGTCCCGGGGGGGCACTTGACGGCGGACGCCCAAACGGGGAAAAATTTACACGAACGGAAAACGTTTGGGGAAAAAGGGGGTTTCGTACTTTTGTCCGCACACCGGCAAACGTTTTACTTTTTTGGGTAATTTCCCGGGCCCCCCCACCGTGGTTTGCCAATTTTCGAGATTTACAAACCGATACGGACAAATTTGGGGGGGAGGATCCGATCGAACCGGGTTTTTGCCGAATAAATTTTGGATCGTCCTCATTAAATTTAAATTTCCTTTTATCGCTGTTCGGATAAGCGGGAATGGGGGAACAGGGCAATTTCGCTCGCGGGCTTTTGTTCCCCGGAAAGCGAAAATTTTTTCCCGGGCCCCGGGTGCGGCGTGCCCCCCTTGGTTAGGGGGGCGACCCCCCGGGCCCCGAAACCCTTTTTGCCGACCAAAGCCCAATCGGGGCGTTTGGGGTTTTTGAAAAGCGGGGGGACCCCCCGGGGCCCCCGGCCGCCCTTCCCCCAACTCCGATCGCGGGTTTTTTTTTGTTGGGGGCGACAACCCGGCGGCACGCCCGTTTTCCCCAAAAAGCCCGATCGCGGCGTTTTCTTTGGGGAGGCGACACCCGGGGCACGCCCCCCTTTCCCCAAGCCCGATCCCCGGGGGTTGTTTTTTTGGGGCGGGGGGACACCCCCCCCCCCAAGCCCGCTTTTTTTTTTCCCCAATTTCGCTGCGGCGGGGTTGCTTTCGGGGGGCAGCGAAAAAATTTTCCTTTTTCCTTCGGGGGGTTTTGGGTTTTGCCGGCGAGGGAAAATTTTCCCCAACCCGGGTTGGGGTGTTGCTTTGCCGGGGGGAGCGAAAAATTTTCCCAAGGGCCCTTTCGCGGGGTTGTTTTCCCCGGCGAGCAAAAATTTTTTTCCAAGCCGTTCGCGGGTTTTGTTTTGGGCCGGGGGACGAAAAATTTTTTTTCCTTTTCCGTTGCGGCGTTTTGCTTTCCCCGTGGGAACGTGGGAAATTTTTGCAAACCCGAAAAGGGGACGAATCCCCCCCCGGGGCTGAGTCTCAACAGGGGCAGCGGGGGTAATGCTTACCAGAAAAAACCCCCGCCAGTCCCCTAAGCGTTCAACTTTCCCGGTTCGACATCGAACTTAAAAAACCCCAGTCGCCCGTTAGAGGGCCGGGGCCGTCGTACGGTGACCCCCCGGGAGGGGCGAGGCGCCGTACGGAAACCGGGCTCGGCGCCCCGGGGGCCCCGGCCCGGGCCCCCCCCTAGTAGTTACTTTTTTAAAATTTGGGCCCCTTTTGACTCACGAGACTCCTAAGATATCTTCCCCCTTCGATGGAGAGGATAGGTTTGAGGCTTTTAGGCATAACCCACGGATGGTAGCTTGCACCACCCCCCCGCTGGGAACCGAGTGTTTTAACCCAAAAAGTCCAAACCTGGGGTTTTCCCTTTGTCGAGCGGATTAAATCGCAAACTAGTATAAAGGGGGGAAAAAAAAACCCGGTTTAACGAGGTCTAAACCCCTCATTTTTCCCCGTTGGGGGGTGAACAACCCCACGTTTGGGGGAAAAATTTTTTTTAAAAAAGTTTAGGAAGACCCAAACCAAAAAGGTAAAAAAAAGCAAAGTGCCTATGAACGCTTGGCCCCCCCAAGCCAGACCCCCGGGGGAACTTTTTTTTGACACCTCTTAAAAAAAACTTTAAACCAAAAAAGGAAACGATGGGCCCCGTGTTTTCCCCCTTTTTTGGTATGAAATCGAGTTTCCCCCCCTTTTTGCCCTTTTGCTTAGCGGGTTTTTTTCCTCGCTGAGCGGCCTTGGAAAAGGGTTTATTCTTTGACAGATGTACCCCCCCGTAAAAAACCCCCCCCTAAAAATGTCCTCAAATCGGATCACGGGGGGTTTTAAAAGGGGATCGGCCGAGGCCCCGCCATTTCTGCCCGTTTTGGGTCTAAACCCCATGACCCCCGGGGGCGAACCCCCCGGGGGACGCGCCCCCCAAAACCCAGAAAAAAAAGGGAAAAGATGAAGTAGTGGTTTTTTCACCGGGGGTTTTTTCCATTCCCCTTAGCTACCCCCTCTTTTTTTACGTGCCAAAACTAAAGGTAAAAGTTCAGCGGATTTTTTTTCCCCCCAAATTTTTTAAAGGGCCCTTCCCTTGGCAGGGTTTTGTAGACGAAAAAAGGGGGGACATTTTTTTTTATTTTTTTTGTTCCCCCCCATTTCGCGGCTCCCAAATTTTTTACTATCCGTTGTTTTATTAAATTTTGTTTCACAAAACTCGTTCACTAATTGTGAAATTGTTAAGGGTTAGGTATAATTTTATTTTTTTAGAAATTTTTTTAAGTCTTTTTTGGGGTTTGCCGCAGAAATTGGGATTTAAACGTTTCCACCCCCGCCTGGAGGGCCCCCCTTTTAAATCGCGAAATTTTCCATATTTTATTTTTTTTTCCAAAAAAAACAACAAATTTTTGGAACTTTCTTTCTTTTTTAAAATCTTTCCATTAAAAAAGACATTCATTTCTAAATTTCCCCAATTCGTTCTTTTTTTAAAAAGTTTTATTTAAAAAAGGAGAATAAATGAAATGCTCCCATTATCGCAAAGGGACGGGGGGTTTTAAAAATTACCCCAATCTGAAAAGTCTATTTTTTAAAAAACCGGACAAAAAATAGGGGAAAACTTTCTGTTTTGGGGAAAACCCCGGGTTTTTTTTCCCCCAAGTAAAATTTTTGGGAAAAAAGGTATAGAAATTTTCGGCCCTGGGGAAATTTTTTTCCCTCTTGTTTTTAAACTTTTTCTAACTTTTTAACAATTGGGATTTTTAAAAAATTTTTTGACTTTTGTTTTTTTCAAAAGTGTTTTTTTTTTCCATTTTACCTAAAAAAAAAATTTTTATTTTTTTTATTTATAAAAGCAGGTTTTTAAAACAGCCTGCAAGTAAAAAAGAAAAATTTTCCGTCGAGTTTTTAGGGTTCATTTTATTTTGTTTGCAATTTTTTTAAATTTCTAATATAAAAAAACGTGGGGGCTTTCCCAATTTTCCTTCTAGCGTGAAGTGAGGGGCCCTTTTAAATACCACCCCCCACGGGGAATGCAAAATTGGCATTTAAAAAAAGTTTTTTAAAAAAACATTTTTAAAACATCCTTTTCCCTATTTAAATCAATTTTTTGACTTTTAATTTTAGCAAAAATTTTTTTTTGATTTTTCCCTTTTTTTATCTTTTTGGGGGGAAAAAATAGTTTTTCACCCTGTATACCCCAGATACTTTTTTTTGTAAAAAATTTTTATTTTTTTTTTGCCCTAAGAAGACCTGGGTTTCCTTTTCAGCACCCAAAAAATTTCCCTTTTTAATAAAAAGCCCTTTTTTTTTTTCCTATTTTTGTAACCCGCTACCCCACTCCATTTCTTTTTCCCCGTTTTTTTCCTTTTTGGGGCCTCTTCCCCTAATTTTTTTGGTTTTTTTGGGAAAATAGGATTAAAATATCATCCCATATGAAATATTAGATCTCGTTTAGTTTTTTTTTTTTTCCCCTAATAAGGGTCCAAAATTTTTTCCCCAGCTGGGGAAAAAAAATGGAACCCTGGGCCCCCCTTAAAATCGGGGTTTGGGTTTTCCCCCCAATTTTCCCTCTCCGGTTTCCCAAGGACCCCCGTTTCCCAAAAAATAACCCATGAACACCTCAAACCCCCCCCCTTGGCAGTGCAACCCCTAATTCCCCAAAAAATCCCAACCAAAAAAAGATTTTTCAAAATGCCAAATTATATGGGAAAAATTGCCCTTTATTTTTTGATTGGGGCCGATTTCACGTGTGACCCTTGCATATTGCGCCTCCGTTATGCCCCTTTATGAACCATATTGTTTGCGGAGAATTTCTAGACTTTCTTTAAATTTAATTTGAAGGGTTCCCCCAAGATTCTTTCGACACTTTCCCAAAAAATGCAACAGTGAGTTTGGGCCCCTGTCGATTTAGGATCGCTCGGACCCTTTCAGGGCTTTAGCACCCGTTTTAACCGCCTTTTTCCTTTGTTTGGGGGAAAGTTTTTTTATCAAAGGGGTTAAAGAGTGGGGAAAGTGCGTTTTTTTTTTTTGCTTTAAATTTTTAATTTTTCCCTTTTTATTTTACCCCCCCCAGGAATTTTTTTTTTTTGTTTTTTAATTGTTCATTATTTGTCCATTTTTTTCCTTTTCCTTTTGGGTATTTTAAAGGGATTCGTATCCCTTTTTTTTATTTTGTGAATTTGCTTCGTATTTTCCTTTTCCCCACCCGGTTTAAATTTTTTCCAAAAAATCCTTCGCGATAAGTCCAATCATTTGAAAACGCTACCTAATTTAAGTATTTAGGTTTTTAAATTTTTTAATTTTTCCCATCATTAGTTTTTGCCCCCCCCAAAGGGTTTTTTGGGTTTTTTCCCCGGGTTCCGAAATCTTTCCCACGAGCCCTTTTTTCCCTTTTCCAAAATCTCCCCTTTGCCCCCCCTTTTTTAGTCTGATTTATTTTTAAAAAAACGTTTTCAAGCCTTTTTTTTTTAAATTTTTCCGGGAACCCTTTAAAAAGTTTAGGGAAAATGCCCCCAATCTTTTTTTAATTTGGTCATTTTTTCGTCTCCCACGGTTTTTTTTCCTAGAAGAGGTTTTTCCCTATTAGTTGTACTGCATAAAGAAAAAACTTTTATTAAATAGTTTAAAACGGCTTTTTCCGGCTTTTTTTGTGATTTTTCCAAAAAAGGGCCCAAGGGGGTTTTTTTAATAACCCCCCCAAAATTGACCCCCCCCCCCCCCCCAAATTTTCCCCCCTTTTTTTAATTTTTAAGGGGGTTTCCTGTGATTACCTGTTTTTTTAAATTTTTTTTTTTTTTTCAAATTTATTTTTTTTTGGGGTTTAGGAAGTCTTTTTGGGGAAAAAACCTTTCCCAAAAATTTTAAATTCCCCTTTGGGAAACCCCCCTTTCACCCCAGCAAGTCAAATTTTGGGGCCCTTTTATTATAGTAGAGAACGTTGGTTTTTTTCCCCGGGGGGTTCAAAAGTAAAAATTTTTATTTTTAGGAAACCCCGGGAAAATTTCGCCTTTGCGCGTTTTTTTGGAGTCCAAGTTTTGGGGGGGGCTTTGGGGGGCCATTATTTTGATCAGGGTGGGGTTTTTAAACCCGTTTTTTTATGGGCCCAATTATTAAAAAAATTTTTACTCCAGGGAAAAATTTGGAAAATTTAAATGATCCCCCAAAAAAAAATTTTATTTATTTGATTTTATGTGCCCCAAAAAATTTTTCGCCCCAAAAACTGTTCGATTTTTTTGACAGTTTTTTTCCCTATTTTAAAAAAAACTATAGCAGTTTTTGACTGCCCCCTTTATTTTTAACAACTTTTGCCCCCAAATAAAAACGCAGCCTTTGATTGCCCTTTTGGGAAAAAATATGGTTTTTGAATAACACACATCAATCCCTTGTTCCCCTATTTTAATTTTAAATTGATGGACCCCGATACTCTTTGTAATTTCCCTTCTAGTAGCACCCCTTAGACAATATGAACTTAATTGTATTCTTATTGATTTTATGTTTTCATTAAAAGGAAACTTTTGAGTACTCTTTCAGATCTCACTTCTTTCTGGGGGGGGGGGGGGGGGGGGGGGGGGGGGGGGGGGGGGGGGGGGGGGGGGGGGGGGGGGGGGGGGGGGGGGGGGGGGGGGGGGGGGGGGTTTTTTTTTTTTTTTTTTTTTTTTTTTTTTTTTTTTTTTTTTTTTTTTTTTTTTTTTTTTTTTTTTTTTTTTTTTTTTTTTTTTTTTTTTTTTTTTTTTTTTTTTTTTTTTTTTTTTTTTTTTTTTTTTGGTTGCATTCTTAGTCTGTCTTATTTCCCCAAAACTCATCCGGCAAGTTGAACCTACCAGGGCAAAAACCCCGCCGGCGTGATTTCGAAGGTTGTCGCGTCGCAGCCCTAAATGCCCCTTTCATTTTTCCAATGGCTAAATAGTTGTTAACGGAACAAGATGGCGCCCTAGATGTTGGCACGTTAGAAAATTAAGGGAATTAGGAGCACGTCTTTTGCCTCCCTTCAAAGGGGTGGGGCTTTTGGGCATTTATGGGCGCATGGTGTGAAGTTGTACTGTTAAACAGTATCCACTGCTCAAGAGGGGTTAGCCCAAATAACCCGCTTATATTCGGCTACGCCGTTACTGTCTTGAATTTCACAATGGAACCTTTTTAAGTATTCAGGAAGAATTTTAAAAAGGAGTGATTATTAAATACTAATAATATTTTTTTTACTCATTTACAAATTAAAAAAAATTCTAAGAGAAGATTAAATGATTTTTCTAAGAAATTTTTTAAATTGCATAAATATTGTTAATTAATGTTTATTTTTCAGCTGTGAACCTAAAGGATATTAAAATTAATTAGCCCCCCCGGGGACTTTTCCCGTTTTACTTCTGTTGTAACTGTAAAACAAACTCGACACGGGTTCCCTAACCACAACTGGCCTTTGGATTCGTACTAATAAAAAAAGTTTTTCTACTTCAACCTAGACTTTAATCACGAGAGCCCCTCTTTTACATTTCCTGTAAAAACTCTATGCATTTCCCCACCTACAACCTTTCTTAAAAGACTTTCAATGGTGAAAGTTTTATAAAAAAGCGGGGGTCCTCTGAAATTCGCCTCAGATTAAGGCCATGAGGTTCTTCTTTTCGATTCCTGTAAAGTTTTACCCAAGGGGAAAAAAACACGTCTACAATTGTGTTCATGGATCTTCATTATAGACTAGATAATAAAAAAAGAGAATATTTGGTTCAATAAGATGCTTTTTTTTTAGGGGATAAAAACCATAATGTGGTTTTAAACGAGTATAAAACAGCATGAAAAAAAATTAAAAAGGGGAAATATCAAGAAAAAGGGGGGATTTTTAAAGCGATAGAGAACCCTTTCCAGAAAGAGGTGGTTTTGTGAATGCTACTAAAAATCACATGAAAATAAATTAAATTTGAAACGGCGTGCCCTTTTTACAAAAGCCCGCGGGCCGATTCCCGCCCGCATTGAGGCAAGGCCCCCAACACAAAAATCATAACTGATACACGGTCACCCTCCCCCGGGGGGCCCCCCACACAACCCCAGGGGGGCCGACCCCATACGACGCCGGCGTCCCCCACCACAGCCTGGGTAGAGTGGGGGAACCCCCGGGCAGGTATATAAGCCGGCTCGACGGATGAGCCGGCCCAGTCCTGCTCAGACCTCCTAGCCGGGGAAAAGGGTTTGTTTACGGGGGTTCCCGGTTTTGGCCTCCTTACCTTAGTATGGGCAAAGGGTTTTTTCGTTTTTTACCCCGGGGTTTTTCCGGTTTCGGTTCTTCCTGTACCCCGCGGGCAACGGGTTTCTCGTTTTTTACGCGGGTTTCCCGTTTCCGGTCTCTTCCTTTTTAAAACGCCGGGCAAGGGTTTCTGTTGTTACCCCGGGGTTTTCCCGGTTCGGCTTTTCCTGCTATCCCGGGGGGACGGGTTCGTCAACCCGGGTTTCCGGTTTCCGGTTTTTCCGCCATAGGTATACCCCCTCCGTGCACCTATCTCTAGTTATCCCGGGAAATTTTGTAAATTTTTTCCGGACACCGCTACGGCTTACGCCCCTTATTTGGTTTTAACCGAGAAAGCAAAAAATTTTCTCTATTTGGGGCCCTTGCCAACAAACATTTGGTTTATACGGAGCCCAGTAAGTTTCTCTATTTGGCTTTTGCAACAATCATTTTTTTACTTGTTTTTTTTTTTAATAAACCCAAAATTTGTTAAAAGGAAAAAAAGCGGTCTGACCCCCCCTTCCTCCCGAATCTGGAACGGCGCGCCGTCCGCGGGGCGGGAAAGGTTTAACCGTTACCATGGATCCGGAGTAGTACCAATGTCCACCCATCACGTCGGGCGGACGTGCTCCGCTCGGGGATCTGAGCATCCGCATGCCACGAAGTACGAAAGAGGCGACCGCCGGAGACAGGAACACGCGAGGGACGTGCCGCAAAGGACACACCACGGGTCGAGCTTCCGCGGTCTACAGTCGGGCAGAATTGTTGCTGGAGGTGCAAGCAACCGAGGACCTACCACGCCTGCACTGCCGCGACATCCGAAGAAACGAAAGAAATTCTGCTCAGTTGTGGCAAGGGACAGGGGTCCTCACCCGTGAATGCCACCCTCCGACGGGAAAGGAAAAACGGGGTGCGGGACGGAGACGTCGCGGCCCGTCGTCAGCCCAACACTCGCTAAAATACAACCCGAGAAAGCACCTCCGGATCCAAGATGCCGGACAACATTTGTTGGGGCCTACTCGATCGGCTAAGAAGAAAATATCATCGTAAACGCTGATGAAACGGCCCCCGCCCGACGAATCAAAACGCCCACAAACGTCTTAGCCCAGATCTCAGGCAGCCCAGATACGCCTGGCCGAGGGACGCAAGTTCCCCTTGCCGAGACAATCGAAGCACCGGTCAGTTACGAGGGAAAAATCGTTACCGCCACCGCTTCTCCTTATACCACAACAGACAACCCGTACTAATAGGCATAGACTTGGGCGAACTTAGGAGTCGAGCTGCGCACGCCGCCCAGACCTGTCACCGAGACACAACCAAAGATGGAAAAATTCGCGACAGGCCAGTATCAGCCCAGGAACTACCAGCGAGGCGCTAAGGCTACCAGGGGCCTTTTAAATAACGAACTTCCAAGTCGAATCGGTCCGCGCCCCGACCGAAAAGCAACACACAAAATTCGGCAACTAAAACCGGGGCCGCCCAATATTTAAAAACAACGATCGCCCCGTAATCCGGCCATGCAAGCCGTGATCGACCAAGAGGTCCAAAGATGAAGCCGAAGGAGTCATCGAGCCTCCACCAGCGCCTGGAGCTCTCCGAGTAGGGCTGGCAAAGAGAACAGAAAGAAAAGAAAGAAGGGACACCTTAACGAATTGTGTATAGACGTTCGCCGATTAAACGCGGCCCTAGAGAAAAAGATTGCATCCGCTGCCTCACATTGCCGGCCCCGGCCACCTTAGATAAGCTACGAGGAGCCACTACTTGTCCACGTTGGAACCTACGCAGCGGGTATTGGAAAAGTGCCACTAACTCCGGAGAGCCGCCCCGCAACCGCTTCACGGTTGTGACAGGGATAGGGCTGAGGCAGTTCCGCGTAAGGCCATTAGGACTGCATTCAGCACGGCCCACCTTCCAACGGCAGCTCGACACCGCGTGCTAGGACCCGGAGTTATAAGAACACCCCACGTCCTCGTCTAATTGGAAACGACATTATGTGGTCGCGTCCCGTCCTTTCGGGAGCACCTAGGCCACTTGGCGAAAGGTCTGTAGCAGACCTCCGTGGACGCCCCACACGACTCCGCCCTCAAAAACCAGCAAAAGTGTCACGTATGCAGTCCCAACGTCTTCGTACCTCGGACACGTAAGATCGGCACGGAATCCGGACGGAGACCCAGAAAAAGTCGCGAGCAATTACCGATTGGCTGCCCCCCGACCCTCCGCAGGGTGCGGGCAATTTCTGGGGGTGGTAGCGTCATGGGTACCGCCGAGTCATCGATGACTTCGCCACTATCGCCGCCCCTCTCACTCGACTCACTCAAAAGTAGAGGCGCTGTGGACCTGGGCAAAAGAAGAAGAAACCGGCGCGTTACGGAAACAAAAACAGGCCTTAACCACCGCACTGTCCTCGCCTTATCACCAATTTTGCGCGACCCCATTTTGCTCTACAAAACCGACGCCAGCGCCCACGGGTTAGGGGCCCGTATTAACCCCAACACCTCGGCCGAAGGAGAGGGGGTTAATCAGTACGACGCCGCCGGACCCTCAAACGCAGCGGAAGATTATAGCGTACAGAACTACGAGTGCTTGGCTGTCGTGTGGGGTATACGCAGGATGCGGGATTACCCGAGGGCTACGATTTCAACCGTCGTGACGACCAACAAGCTTAAAGTGGTTACAACAATCGAGGCCCTACGGACGACTAGCCCGATGCGATGTTCGAATGACAACAACAATGATTTCGACACCAGTACCGGCGCGGGACACTTAACAATCTCGGGGTGGAAGATGCCCTATCCCGCCTCCCGAAGCTTGGGCGGGACCCGCCAAAATGACGGTGGTCGGTAACCGTTAAACTGACGAAAGTACGGGAGGACATCCGACCGCCATCACCCCGGACTATAAAACCAGGTCAACGATGTACAGGCATATTACTCCACGATCTGGCTTCCGGGGGAAACAACACAGCGAAACCATCTAAGAGCAATGAACAGGCGTTGCCCTAAGACCCAAACGACCCGCACTGATTAGAGATGAACGACGACCCGGCCGCCGGGAACCTAGGGGCATTCAAAAACCATTGGACGGGGGTTCCAGCTATATTACTGGCCCCGGATGTTCCGGGAATTGCCCGGATAGTCCGAGGGTGCGCTAATTTTGCGCGGCACAAGGCCAGTCAACAACGACAGGATGGTCGGATGATGGCCACCTCGGTCCGCTCACCATGGGAACAAGCCGCAGTTAGACCTGATCGGTCCCATGCCCCGATCCCTAGCGGCCATACCCTGGCATTAACCATACAAGACCGTTCAGTAAGTGGATTCGAAATGGTCCCGCTTAGAAAAGCCACGCCGTAGCGTAGCCCGGGAGCACTCACCGACGCCATGATATACCGGCAACGGGTGTCCGGTCGCCCTTGTATCCGATAACGGCGAATCAGTCGTCGCCGCAAGCATTAAGGCCTTGCTAGACCACGGGGATTTTACACATCGAATGACCCGTGTACAATCCGCAATGCAATCCGGAGCGCGACCCTCCGCGGAACCGACGGTTTTAAACAATGATCAGCCAGTTTAGAGGCCGGCGGCACAAAGACTGGGACGAGCGAATCCCCGCCTTACAGTCGCCATTAAACAACCGCCGACATGAGGCCAAGGCTACCACTACGGCTACATCCGCATGGCCGAGAGCTTCCTCGCCAATCCAGAGGATCGACACAGGAACCGCACCCGCACCAGGACCAAGCACCCGCCAGACCCAGTTGGAGGGGAAGCCTACAAGTTCCGAACTCCACCTCGCCCAGGCCTTTCACAGCGGCAGCAAGAGAAGCCGCTACAACCGAGGCGACGGGAGATGGCGACCGCAGCTGGGCGAAAGCGTCTGGAAAAAACGCGACCGCCCATGTCCAGCAAGGCCAACGCGTTCAACGCCCAAGGCGGGCCCCCCCGATAAGTTAACAGCGGACCGATGCTTCCGGAGGATCGTTATTCCCCGTATATTGTGATCTCAAGGACGCCCTGAGGACGATGGCCCCCAACAATCCTGTTGCAGGACCTCAAGGGGCGGCATCCGAGGAGAGGACAAGGAAGGAAAAAACCATCGGGGAGTAGGACACAGGACCAGCGCCGTGTTCCTCAAAGCCCATACTGCGCCACCCACGCTACTCGGGAAGTTCAGAGCCACCTCCCCCAATGGGCGGTGGATGGTGCGGTGTAGACCCGATTCGGCGACCCGTGCGACCGCCGTCTAGGAGGGGGTAGTTAGTGTAAGGCGTTGTCCGTTACTAAAGCTCGAGGGGCCGATACCCGCCCGCCATTGAGGCTATGGCGCCTTTAAGGCGCCCCTAAGCACAAAATGCTTTATAAACGGATACACGGCGGACCCTAACCCAGGGGCGCCCACTAAACCCCAGAGGCCGCACCCCACTACGACGCCGGCGTTACCCCCACCACAGCCCTCGAAGTTAGATGGGGAACGCCGGCAGGGTATATAAAGCGGATCGACGGATGAGCGGGCACCAGTCCTTGCCCAGGGACCTCCTAGGGGGGGGGGCCCCAGGCAAAACGGGCTTCTCGGGGTGAAGCCGGGGTTTCGGTTTCTGGCCTCCTACCTTTAGTATCGGGAAACGGGTTTTATCGTGTTCGCCGGGGTGTTTTTTTTTTTTTTTTTTCCGGTTTCCGTCTCTTCCTGTTTACAAGCCGGGCAACGGGTTTCTCGTTGTTACCAGGTTTCCCGGTTTCGGTCTCTTCCTGTAACGCGGGCAACGGGCCCCTTTCTCGTGTTACGCCGGGTCAGGGTTTCCGGTCTCTCTGCTATACACCGGGTGACGGGTTTTCTCGTCATTAGCCGGGTTTCACGGTTTCCGGTTCTTCCTGCCATAAGGCCTATACGCCTCCGGCACCGTATCTCTAAGTTATACCGGGTAATTTGTAATCTTGGCCGGACACCGCGCTCGCTACAGGATATACGCCTCCTTATTTTGTTATTACCGAGTAGTAGTCAAAAGTTTCTCTATTTAGGGCTTTGCAAAAACATTTCGTTCTATACGAAGTAGTCAGTAAGTTTCTCTATTTAGGCTTTATGCCAACAATAATTTTGTTTACTGTTTCTTTTTTGAATTAAACAAAAAGTCTTGTTTAATAAGGAAATAGGAGTCTGAATCTCCCCCTTCCTCCCGAATCCTGGAACGGCGGAGCCGATCCGCGGCGATCGGGAAAGGTGTGAACCGTTACAATTGTTGAAGAGAAGAAATGGATAAACATATAAACAGACCATGGGAAAAAATAGTTCTGAAACAAAAGCACTAAACCTCTTCCATTTAAAGAGTAAGTAAAGATTTTATCTGTGTGTTTTCTCGTATATAATTATAAATGATAGTTTGAATTTTAAACATTATAATAATAGTTCAGTCGATTGTTTCATATTTTTATTTTGTCATTCTTACATCATTCTGTTTTATTGTAGTGTGGTTTATGTAGTTAGTATATATTTGTATAAATAAGTAAGTAATAGAATACAAGGTAATCTTTTACAGTGAAATGATAAATTATTTGGAAAAAGGCACAGTGGGAAGTGACCATCTTTTGTAGCTGGGCGCAATGGGGAATGGTTATCAAGAAGGACATTTTGCAAAAAGTGGTCAGTCAACATTTGTCTCAGTGAGTAATCATCTCCTTAAATGTTTTTTAATTCATTTCTAGATATATTTGTAGATTCAATAATTTAAAATGTTTTCTATTATAGGAATGTAAATGAAGAACAATCTTCTATTGCACTAGACTCGCCCACATTCGACAACCATCTGCAGTTAACAGTCATATCAATCAGTAATAGTAGCAGCAATCGTCCAGGAGGATTAGCAGTTTGCTCATATTTAATAAATCAAAAAAAAGCAAAATTACGAGATGGAAAATTGGCGCAACTCTACAAACCTTTTAAAGGGAACCCTCGTGCGTGCTACAAAGAAAAAGTGATCCCCCAAAAAAAAAAACACGTAAAAAAAAACCCGACGGGTTTTTAAAAAAGTAATGAATTAAAAAAACATTACCTTTTCAAAAAGAACGAAAAGACTACAAAGGCAATTTAAAAATAAGGGGGGAAAAAAGAAATAAAAAAATCAACACAAGAATTATTTAGACGAAGAAGTTTTTTAAAAATAAAAGATGAAAAAGGGTTTTTTTTAAAATTTTAATTTTTTACTAAGACATTCATAAAAATTTTTTCCTTTGCTCCTTTAAAAAGGGGGGAAAAAATGTAAAACCCTTTTTAAAATTTTTTACATATAAATTTGCGAAGTTAAAAATTTTTCCTGAAAAAATTGTCAGATATTGTAATTATAAAAAAAGACACATTTTCTTTTAAAAAATGTTTTAAAAATTTTTACAAATTTATAAAATTTTGAAAAGTTTTTTAAGTTTAATTTTAATTTTGTTTAAAAGACAAAGGGGGTTTTTTTTACCAAAAATTTAATCTTAAATTTTTTCAATAATTAGATTTTTTTTATCATTGGGAAAAAGGGGTAAAACTACCCGGGGGCAAAGGGAAAAAAAAAAAAAATTTTAAATAAAAATTTTCAATTCCCCTTTTTTTTTTAAAAACCCAAAAAAACAAACTTTATGAACATTTTTCGAAAAGAAGGTTTTTTTGTATTTTTAAAATTTTTTAAATTTTGTTAAATTTTTTTTAAAAAATTTTTTTTTTAAATTTAAATAATTTTTTTTTATTAAAAAATTTTTTTAGTTTTTTTTTTTTTTTTTTTGTTATTTTTAAAAAAAGGTGACAAAGCTGTATCAAACTTGCAAAAGAGGAAAGTACTTTTTATTGAGTTTTTTTTGTTAAAAAAGCGGATTTTTTTTTGGTTTTTTTAATTGGGAAAAGCTGATTTACTTACGGTTTTTTTTTACCCAAAAGCAAAACAAAAATTTACTTGCAGGGCAAGGTACAAAACTTTTTTGGGAAAAACAAAATTATTTTTGGTTTTAATTTACTTTTTTTGTTAATTATGGGAAAAAACAAATTTAAAAAAAATTTGAATTTTGAGTTTATATTTCGCTATTTGGGATGAAAAATAGGGGGTTTTTTATGACAATAAAAGACTGTGTATGGAAAATTTTTAACAAAATGTTTTATTT
>NW_028190915.1:5000-16559 GCF_048542155.1 Nylanderia fulva
CCCAGCGAAAGCAACACGCCGCGATCGGACTTTGGTACGGCGGCTCGTGCCGCCGAGGTCGCCCGCAGCGAAAGCAACACGCCGCGAACGGACTTGGAAGAATTTCTCGCTCGCCCGGCGAAAGCAACACGCCGCGAACGGACTTGGATGAATTTCTCGCTCGCCCGGCGAAAGCAAACACGCCGCGAACGGAACTTGGAAGAATTTGCTCGCTCGCCCGGCGAAAGCAACACGCCGCGAACGGACTTGGAATGAATTTCTCGCTCGCCCGGCGAAGAAGCAACACGCCGCGAACGGACTTGGATGAATTTCTCGCTCGCCCGGCGAAAGCAACACGCCGCGAACGGACTTGGAAGAATTTCTCGCTCGCCCGGCGAAAGCAACACGCCGCGAACGGACTTGGAATGAATTTCTCGCTCGCCCGGCGAAAGCAACACGCCGCGAACGGACTTGGAAGAATTTCTCGCTCGCCCGGCGAAAGCAACACGCCGCGAACGGACTTGGAAGAATTTCTCGCTCGCCCGGCGAAAGCAACACGCCGCGAACGGACTTGGAAGAATTTCTCGCTCGCCCGGCGAAAGCAACACGCCGCGAACGGACTTGAAGAATTTCTCGCTCGCCCGGCGAAAGCAACACGCCGCGACGGACTTGGAATGAATTTGCTCGCTCGCCCGGCGAAAGCAACACGCCGCGAACGGACTTGGAAGAATTTCTCGCTCGCCCGGCGAAAGCAACACGCCGCGAACGGACTTGGAAGAATTTGTCGCTCGCCCGGCGAAAGCAACACGCCGCGAACGGACTTGGAATGAATTTCTCGCTCGCCCGGCGAAAGCAACACGCCGCGAACGGACTTGGAAGAATTTCTCGCTCGCCCGGCGAAAGCAACACGCCGCGAACGGACTTGGAAGAATTTCGTCGCTCGCCCGGCGAAAGCAACACGCCGCGAACGGACTTGGAATGAATTTCTCGCTCGCCCGGCGAAAGCAACACGCCGCGAACGAACTTGGAAGAATTTCTCGCTCGCCCGGCGAAAGCAACACGCCGCGAACGGACTTGGAAGAATTTCTCGCTCGCCCGGCGAAAGCAACACGCCGCGAACGGACTTGGAAGAATTTCTCGCTCGCCCGGCGAAAGCAACACGCCGCGAACGGACTTGGAAGAATTTGTCGCTCGCCCGGCGAAAGCAACACGCCGCGAGCGAACTTGGAAAAAGCGGCTTGTGCGGCCGGAGGTGTCGCCCGCCAACGAAAGCAACACGCCGCGATCGGACTTGTGGTACGGGCGGCGCGTGCCGCCGGAGGTGTCGCCCGCCAACGAAAGCAACACGCCGCGAACGGACTTGGAAGAATTTGTCGCTCGCCCGGCGAAAGCAACACGCCGCGAACGGACTTGGATGAATTTCTCGCTCGCCCGGCGAAAGCAACACGCCGCGAACGGACTTGGAAGAATTTCTCGCTCGCCCGGCGAAAGCAACACGCCGCGAGCGAACTTGGAAGAATTTCTCGCTCGCCCGGCGAAAGCAACACGCCACGCCGCGAACGGACTTGGATGAATTTCTCGCTCGCCCGGCGAAAGCAACACGCCGCGAACGGACTTGGAAGAATTTCTCGCTCGCCCGGCGAAAGCAACACGCCGCGAGCGAACTTGGAAGAATTTGTCGCTCGCCCGGCGAAAGCAACACGCCGCGAACGGACTTGGATGAATTTCTCGCTCGCCCGGCGAAAGCAACACGCCGCGAACGGATTTGGAAGAATTTCTCGCTCGCCCGGCGAAAGCAACACGCCGCGAACGGACTTGGAAGAATTTCTCGCTCGCCCGGCGAAAGCAACACGCCGCGAACGGACTTGGAAGAATTTCTCGCTCGCCCGACGAAACACACGAACGTACCCGATAGCGCCAGACGCCCAAATAAGCTGTAGGCTGTGGCGATCTTATCAACAGGCTCCCGGAGGGTAATGCTCTGATTTCGGATGCGAGAATCCAGCTTGACCTCGAGAATTTTTCGGGTAGCCGGTTCAGTCCAGGATAGTACTGAAGGCATGACGGGAGACTTGTGCTGAAGGACATATAAGCAGTGAAGTGTCCGGTGCCCGCTAGGTGTAAGGTCCCAATACCGACGTGGCGAGGCGTAGCTGTGATGCAACGTGACGAATAGTGACGGGAATGGGCTTACCTGGCACATAACGGCTGTAGGCAGGGCAAACAGGTGGGGGACATCCAAATAGTGACATAGGTGTGGTGCAAAAAGGCGGTGGAACCCGGATATCCTGGCGGAGTAGGTGAAGCAAGTCTGTAGGAAGTCAGGTTCCTTTCAAGACACGGGGCTAGTTAGTGCTGGGACGTGCTGGTGACGGTCTATAGGTAGAAGCGCGTTTTAATGCGGGGAGCAGTCTACGCAACACGTAGGGGTGAAGCCGGCCGATCCATGCAAGAAGAGTTTATTCATGACTGACCAAGTGTCGGGATCCATAATACAAAGTAAGCATAGGGCGCACCTTCAGAATGAAGGTGGCTTAAACGGCCAGTTGGGGTCGGGTGCGCGCTGAACATAATTGAGAGAACAGTAGCAGGCAGGGCGTATGCTAGTGGCTGGGACAGCCGGCCACGCCTGTGCGGGAGAGCCTGACGGGAGGTTTGGCGGGGGGCCCGCTGTGCAAAGAAGTGCACCGAGTGGCTCGACAATTTACCGGTTTTTGACGGAAAGGCCGGATCGTGTGGGTCGGGGAGTGTCAACAATGGGGAGACTGTGAATGTAGATAGAAGGTCGATTAGCGGCTGGGGTTCCGGGTAGTGGACGAGAGGGGTGGCCGGAGGAGCCATAGAGCCCGATGCGTTCATTAGGTAGCGCCTGGAAGTCTGGGGAGGGGAGGAAGGAAACCACCGAGATTCGCTCCCTCCTCTCTCTCCCTCTTTCCTCCTATTTGGTCTCTCGCCCCGAGAACGCAAACAGCCGGCGAACGGACTTGGATGAATTTCTCGCTCGCCCGGCGAAAGCAACACGCCGCGAACGGACTTGGAAGCGCCCGGCGAAAGCAACACGCCGCCGAACGGACTTGGAAGGAATTTCTCGCTCGCCCGGCGAAAGCAACACGCCGCGAGCGAACTTGGAAGAATTTGTCGCTCGCCCGGCGAAAGCAACACGCCGCGAGCGAACTTGGAAAAGCTGGCTTGTGCGGCCGGAGGTGTCGCCCGCCTAACGAAAGCAACACGCCGCGATCGGATTTGTGGTACGGGCGGCGCGTGCCGCCGGAGGTGTCGCCCGCCAACGAAAGCAACACGCCCCGCGAACGGACTTGGAAGAATTTGTCGCTCGCCCGGCGAAAGCAACACGCCCCGAACGGACTTGGATGAATTTCTCGCTCGCCCGGCGAAAGCAACACGCCGCGAACAAAACTTGGAAGAATTTCTCGCTCGCCCGGCGAAAGCAACACGCCGCGAGCGAACTTGGAAGAATTTGTCGCTCGCCCGGCGAAAGCACACCTCGCCGCGATCGAACTTGGAAAGAATTTCTCGCTCGCCCCGCCCGGCGAAAGCAACACGCCGCGAGCGAACTTGGAAGAATTTGTCGCTCGGCCGGCGAAAGCAACACGCCCGCGACGGAACTTGGAAAAAGCGGCTGGTGCGGCCGGAGGTGTCCGCCCGCCAACGAAAGCAACACGCCCGCGATCGGACTGTTGTACGGTGCGGCGCGTGCCGCCGGAAGGTTGTCGCCCGCCAACGAAAGCAACACGCCGCGAACGGACTTGGAAGAATTTCTCGCTCGCCCGGCGAAAGCAACACGCCGCGAAAGACTTGGATGAATTTTTCGCTCGCCCGGCGAAAGCAACACGCCGCGAACGGACTTGGAAGAATTTGTCGCTCGCCCGGCGAAAAGCAACACGCCGCGAGCGAACTTGGAAAAAGCGGCTTGTGCGGCCGGAGGGTGTCGCCCGCCAACGAAAGCAACACGCCGCGATCGTACTTGGGTACGGGCGGCGCGTGCCGCGGAGGTGTCGCCCGCATACAAGGCAACACGCGCTAGGGCCTGGAAAAATTTCTCGCTCGCCGGCGAGAGCAACGCGCTGCGAGCGAACTTGCGCCTGTTCCCGAGTTCTCGCTTGTACCGCTAACGAGCGAGCTAAATGAGATTAATTAAATGAAGACGCATCGGAAAGTTTATTCGTGCAAACACTCCGGCTTCGCTTATCGGCATCCTGCCTGCATTCGTCCACGTATCGGTCGTAGAATCTCGAAGATTGTGCATCCGACGAGTGGTAACCGAGAATTAGCAGATATCGTAATAATCGTGTCGCGCGGTCGTGCGGAGCGTCGAAAAGTACGAAACCTTTGTCCGAAACGTATTTCCGTATCGTAGCATTATCTTCTCGTAGCGGCGCTACTCGCCGTCAAGTGCCCCGGTAGGTACCGCCGGCGGGCGACGGACTTGGTGAAATCATTCGGTCGTCCGGAGGTGTCGCCCGTCCCGGAGGTGCCGTCCGTCCCCTTAAGTTGACCGCCGGCCGTTATGTGGTGCCGCACGTTATCTCACGAACGCCCGGAACGAGCCGTCTCGGTTGCCTGCGCGCGTGATGTCGCTCGTGCGAGTGTTTCGTACCGTAATCGCGGTCACCGCAGCTTGGCGTGTTTGCGTATCATCCGTAATTAATTCCGAAATTATGTCTCCGACCCGTGGTTTGAGGAAAAAAAAAAGACACGTTTCGAGTTATTAATCGGGACAGCGCCCCTCATGTCGATCTAGCGCCGAATAATAATTTTCGTTCGTCGAACGTTTTTACGTAGCTCTCCTCGTTGCTGGCGCCGTAATCGCAGTTAACGTATCCGGAGGTACGCCGGCGGTCGTCTGACTTCGAGAGATCATTCCGGTCGTCCGGCGGTGCCGCCCGTACCCGGAGGTGTCGCGCCGGTCGGCCGTGGTTCTCGGAGGTGTCGCCCGTCCTCAGTGGCCGCCGGTCGGCCGTGGTTCCCTCGGTTTCGCCGGCCCGGATGTTCCGGCGCCGCCCCGGTCCCGGAGTGGCCGACGGAGGTGCCGGCCCGCTCGGAGGTGCCCCCGGCCCGAGGTGCCGGCCCGGCCCGTAGGTACCGTCGGTTGCTTATACCTAATTGTCCCGGCATTTCGTTTGTTTCCTTCTTAATTAATGCTAATTATCGTTGTTTGACATTCGCCATACGGCTATCGTGATAATATTTTATCGTACAATAGGACTTTTCGATCGTTCGCTCTCCGCGACAATGTCTCGATTGAACGCGCCTTTCGGCGCTCGCGCTCGCATAACGTATAAGACGGGCAACAAGAGCCAAATCGCGGATGACAATGCGTTATCCTAACGAAACTAAATAATTTTCCGTTAGAATTAAATACCGGTGCCCAAGGCACCAAATTTTACTTGGACACGGCCAAGATTTTAAAATATGAAATAATCTCATATTTGAGATTTAATTTCAATACCCCCTTTTTTAACCCCCCTACCGAAAATTAAATAAATGAATGCAAGAGAAAAATATAGATCCGAAAATCGCTGAACTCGGAAACAACCCGAGACCTTTCGCTTGTCGGGCGACTGCTCTCCAAGCTGAGCTAATTCAATCCTTTCGATTCTATCCTTTTCTCTGTTATATATATTATTGTTGTAACAAACGGTTTAAGCCAGCGTGTATCACATAAAAGTTTACAAGGCTCGTAATATAATATAAATTTCACGTATAAGACGGGCAACCAGAGCAATTGCGGATGCCATGCGTTATCCTAACGAAAACTAAATAATTTTCCGTTAGAATTAAAATACCCGGTGCACAAGGCACCAATTTTTTACTTGGACCCGGCCAAGATTTTAAAATATGAAATAAGCTCATAATTTGAGATTTAATTTCAATACCCCCCCTTGCTTTTTTTTTTTTTTTTTTACAACCGCTGATCGGAATCCCCTATTTTCGGATCTATATGTTTCTCTTGCATTCATTTATTTATTTCCGTAGGGGGGTTAAAAAAAAGGGGATTAAAATTAAATCTCAAATATGAGATTTTATTTTATATTTTAAAATCTTGGCCGTGTCCAAGTAAAATTTGGTGCCTTGTGCACCGGTATTTAATTCTAACGGAAAATTATTTAGTTTCGTTAGGATAACGCATTGTCATCCGCGATTTGGCTCTTGTTGCCCGTCTTATACGTTAAATTTATATTTATATTACAGAGCCTTGTTAAACTCTTATAAATTAGTTTATTTCACTTTCTACAAGTTCGTCGCGTACCGAGACTTATGTTTCTCGGCGCTCGCTCTCTCGAGGACTGACTCGAGGGCCTGCGCGAATTTCGGAGCTCGCGTAGGGCGGCAGCCGATCGGGGTCCTCGATTGGACCATCAGAAAATCAGGCGATGTACACACGCCAATTAGCGGCGAGTGTACACGTTGGTTTCACGTGTTTCCTTGGCGTAAACACTAAGGAATTTAACAAAAAAACATTCTAGAAAATTCGATCGTCCTCGAGGATTCGATCCGAAGAACGAATCTTCAACAATGTGGATTTTATTAGAATTCTCTACTATTTATTATATTAAAAATAATAATATGTATCACAAGAAAATATAAAATATGTTTGATTAATTTTACTATACAGTTTAGTAAAATTAATCACACATATTTCATATTTTATTGTGATAGATATTATTTTTAATGTGATAAATCTTAATCAGAGAAGAAATTTTAATAAAATTCTTTTCCTACCGTATTGTCTCAACAATTACCATAACTTTTAGGGTAAATTTTAAGAGAAAATTCCTCTCAGTGTACCGATTAATTATTAAAAATTACTTGTAAAAAGGCACACGTTACTCGATGCGGAACGACAATTGTTTACACGGCAAGGACACGACAACAGACTGCGGCGAAGGATGACGCAACGCGTCGCGACGCTTCGCGACACGTCTAGACGATAACAATCACGCGGCGTTGCCGAACATGTGATTGACGCGAGACATGTATTAAACGTATAATAATTATGTTTATTAAAAAAGGCATATTATAATAACGTATTATAATTTTTTACGTTATAATACATTTTTTTTAATGATTAACATTATCCGCCCGTTTGCCCTTCTTTTTAAGCGAGACGTGAGAAAAATGATTATGTTTTGCGAACAAGATGTTCCATGTATAAATGTATTGGTCGCTCTGAAAAGAGCGGATTGACTTTGGTCGCTCTGAAAAGAGCGGATTGACTTTGGTCGCTCTGAAAAGAGCGGATTAATTTATAATAGGTGCTCAAAATGACCACCATCCATCCTTATGCAAGCTCGCATGCGTTTTAAATAAATTTAATTGGACGTTCTCCATTACTTCCTCTTCGATATTCCAAATTACATATCGCAATCTGGTTTCTAAGTCGTCGACGTTCTCGGGAAGCGTTTGTAGTATATGATTCCTTACAGTATCCCCCATAAAAGAAATCACGAGAATTAAGGTCCCGGGGATCTTGGGGCCAAGTATCGGGCCCTACCGACCCATCCAAACGTCCCGGAAACTGCTGCGCGACGGAAAGATGGATAGGACGTGGTCGGCAGCGAGACCGAGAACTTAGACACAACACTCGACACACGCGTAACGTTCACCAAAAAAATCTATTTATATAAACATAACAACAATTACAATTAATTACAGCACCGAATTCTACCGAGTATATAGCCGACTCGTAATACTAATGTCCCCGCCAGCAGACGGTAATGAATTAGACAAAGACCAAGCAATCTTTCTCGTATGAACACACTTTTTCGCGATGAGCAATCCGGACCACAGCGCCGCGGTCGCGAGAGAGGAGGCTTATATACCCTTGTCTTCTAGAATATTCGAGTACATTTGCTGTCGTTCTAGTTGTGATCTTCAGGGGTGAAGGAACGTTTACTGTATTATTACTTTGTTTTTTCTCTTCCTCCTCTCGCGCGACAGCGTGTTTTACATTTTAGAATGTTTTCAAGCGCTTGTTTTTTCGAAGGCGCGAGTATCCGTATACGCCTCGCGGCCGAGCGCTATTTAAATCTCATGTTAAAATACGCATGTTAGAAGACCACGATATCATTAATAAATTATTGCTATGCTGCATGAGGCATGATGAGATGCATGAATATTTTAACGCTTTTTCTTGTCCGCGGGTTATTACCGTTCGAATCTCGAACACTGCTCGTTCAAGTAGTTTGTTACAATCCCTGGCGTGGTGTGGTCAAGCACCGTCTTGATTGAAAGAACATTTATTTCTTTCAAATAGTGGCACTTCTTCTAAAAATCGGGGCAGATGTTTTCTTTCAAAAGTTCCGCGATACCATAGGGTACGCCTATTAGCAGGCTAGAGTCTCGTTCGTTATCGGAATTAACCAGACAAATCGCTCACAAACCTATAAGAACGGCCATGCACCACCCACCCACCGAATCAAGAAAGAGCTATCAATCTGTCAATCCTTCCGGTGTCTGGGCCTGGTGAGGTTTCCCCGTGTTGAGTCAAATTAAGCCGCAAGGCTCCACTCCTGGTGGTGCCTCTCCTTTAAGTTTCAGCTTTGCACCATATTCCCCCGGAACCCAAAAGCTTTGGTTTCCCGGAAGCTGCCCAGCCGGGTCATCGGAGAACTTTCGGCGGATCGCTAGCTGCATCGTTTATGGTTAGAACAGGGGCGGTATCTGATCGCCTTCGAACCTCTAACTTTCGTTCTTGATTAATGAAAACATTTTGGCAAATGCTTTCGCTTCTGTCCGTCTTGCGACGATCCAAGAATTTCACCTCTAAACCGTCGCAATACGAAATGCCCCCATCTGTCCCTATTACTCATTACCTCGGGGTTCCGAAAACCAACAAATAGAACCGAGGGTCCTATTCCATTATTCCTGCACGCAGTATTCAGAGCGAAGGTAAGCCTGCTTTAAGCACTCTAATTTGTTTCAAGTAAACGTACCCCGGCCCGACTCGACACTCAGTAAGAGCACCCGCGACGGGATATTAGTTGGGGCCGCCCCTCGCGAGGCTAAGCCCACCGGTAAGACACATCACGCCAGTTAAACAACAACCGCGAGCGGTGAACCGACGGTGTGCGACACAGATTCAACTACGAGCTTTTTAAAACCGCAACAACTTTAATATACGCTATTGGAGCTTGGAATTACCCGCGGGCTGCTGGGCACCAGACCTTGCCCTCAAATGTGATCCATCGTTAAGATTTAAAGTGTGCCTCATTTCCGATTACGGGGCTCGTATGAAGTCCCGTTCGTTATTTTTTTCGTCACTACCTCCCCGTGCCGGAGTGGGTAATTTGCGCGCCTGCTGCCCTTCCCTTGGATGGGGTGCCGTTTCTCAGCTCCCTCGCCGAATCGAACCCTGATTCCCCGTTACCTTACAACCAGGGTAGCCGCAGAACCTACCATCGACATTTTGATAATGCAGGACATTGAAAGATGGCTTCGCCGGTGCTAGGACGTGCGATCCAGACAAAGTTATTCAGATTCACCTAATAAACGTGGACGAACGGCGAACGCCCCGCCACCGATTGGTTTTGATCTAATAAAACGGTCCTTCCATCATCACTGGTCGGGACCTGTTTTTGGCCTGTCTTACGCTCTAGAATTACCACGTTATCCAAGTAACATGTGGTAGCAATCCTAATGACCATAACTGATTTAATGAGCATTCGCGGTTTCACACACCTTAATTCGGCATGCACTGAGACATGCATGGCTTAATCTTTGAGACAAGCATATGACTACTGGCAGGATCAACCAGGGAGCTTCGTGTTCGGTTACTCGCAAGGGAGTAACTCGCGAGCGAGCCCGAAGACTCGTCCGCTAGCTCTTTGGTTCGCGCGCGCGCGCGTTCGATGCCGAAACACCGACGCGCCGCGCGACACGCTCGTATGTGCCATTTTATTTGCCGCCGGTCTTGCTCAGCCGGTCGGCGACACTCTGCTGTGTTTTAACGCTATTATGTAAAGCGTACGAGAGAACGACGGAGGCGAGAGTAAACCCCCGACGCCGCCGCCTCTCTCTCTTCCTTCTCCTCCTCCTCTCCGTTCAAAAATCCACAAGATCAAAATACTCGGTTCTTATTCTCCCAAATGTTATGATGCGCGGTCTCGAGAGACCGCGCGATTCACCCTGACGCTAGATCGACGATGGCGATGCTTAGACGTCGAGGACTGTTCTGTCTGGTTCGTACGCGTTTAACCGCACACGACCAGCAATAAGATTTCGCTACGGCGTACAAAGCGAGCGGGAAGAAGCAACTCTTCCCGCAAACTCGTATCCGTGGAGTAGATGCTCGGTAAGCGCGACGATTCCGCTGCTGCGTACGAAACGAGAGGGAACCGCGCGGCCAACACACTAGAGGCGTGCGCGCCACATAAGAGCCATTCGGTCTTGCGACACCGACTCGTGGCAATGCTGTGCTCGTATAAATAAGTGTGCGTTAATTTTGCGCGCGTTCGGCGACGAACGAGAAGAGCCGCACCGTAATCCCCGGCGAAGAGGAATACGAGACGACGCGAGAGTCGGAACGTACGTTCTCGCGAGACACGCAACCTCCAAGCATGAGAAGACTTGGCGGCGGCGCGTTCTGCGACGATCGTATATTATTTTATATATTCGTGGTTTCCAAAATCAAACATTTATATAAATGTTCTCTCCGTGTCAGAGTCGCGACTCGACAAAATCCGTTCTCGACCCGTTCGGGCGATTCTTCGTTTGTCAACGTCGAGAGCGCGACACGTACAATATTAATCTCTCCTACCTCTTATAGTACCCAACCGACCGGCCAAGCGGTCGGCGACGGTACGGAGAGCGGTCGAAACACGCCGGAGTGGCGAGAGACTCGAGAAAGTACGTTTACGACTCGTCCGGACTCGCTCGACTCGTTCGACGCGCCGAGCGCGACGTATCTCTTATAGTACCCAACCGGCCGGCCAGGCGGTCGGCGACGCACGGTCCTACGCACGGCCGTATGCGAGCGCGAGCGCCGAAAGGCGCGTTCAATCGAGACATTGGTCGCGGAGAGAAAGTCCTATTGTACGATAAAATATTATCACGATAGCCGTATGGCGAATGTCAAACAACGATAATTAGCATTAATTAAGAAGGAAACAAAACGAAATGCCGGGACAATAAGGGTAATAAGCAAACCGACGGTACCTCCGGGCCGTGCGGCACCTCCGGGTCGGGCGGCACCGCCGGGCCGGTGCGACACCTCTGGGCCGGGCACACCTCCGGGAACTACGGCCGACCGGCGACCACCTCCGGACGGGCGGCACCTCCGGACGACCGAATGATCTCTCGAAGTCAGACGAGACCGCCAGGCTGTACCTCCGGAACACTTAACGACGATTTACGGCGCCGCAACGAGGAGAGCTACGTAAAAACGTTTCGGACAAAAGTTACTTACTATTCGGCGCTCGCTCGACATGAGGGCGCTGTCCGATTACTAACTCGAAACGTGTCCTCAAACCCACTTGTCGGAGACATATATTTCGAATTATTACGGATGATACGCAACACGCAAAGCTGCGGGTGACCGCGATTACGGTACGGAACACTCGC
>NW_028190915.1:17615-44252 GCF_048542155.1 Nylanderia fulva
GGGGGAAAAGAAAAAGGGCCCCGGGGGGTTCCTATCTTAGGAGAGTCTATTTTTTGTAGACGCGCCTTTTGGCGCGGTTTGATAAAAAACTTTAAAAACCCTCGCGTTAAATTGATGCATTAAGGGGAAAAGGGGGGGTTTAAAAATTTTAAAGGGAAAATGGGCATAAAATTTTCGACGAACTTCTCAAGGATTTGTCTTTTCCCCCAAAATCGGAAGAAACCGTATCTAATCCGAGGGAAGTTTCCTTAAAGTTGGGGGCCGCCCTGGATCCAACGAAACTTTTTTTCGCTTGAAATCGTGTCAAATTGGCGATAACAGATTTTTTTCTGTCAAAAATTTTTTTTTTTTTGAGCAACGTCAGTTAAAACGGAAAGTTCGGGGAAACCTTCCCTTCGAACGGGGGCCCCGTATGTCTCAAGTTTGACTTAACCCTTTGATTAGTCGGCCAAAAACCGGCGCGGACGGCAGATTTCGCGGACCCGTTGCAAAAACGCGGGGAATTTGTCTCAAAGAGACCAAACATATGTGGGGGCCCCGGGGTGAACGGCCCGAGGAAACTTTTTCGCGAACGACCGAGTCGAACGCAACAATTTTTGTCTCAAAAGAAACACTGAGTATGTGGGGGCGCGTAAAGGGGGGGGGGGGGGGGGGGGAAACGGCACGATTCGCAACGACCTGACTGTCGCCGCGAGGGAATTTTTGTCAAAAAAGCCCCCACAAGTATGTCGGGGCGGAAGGGCCCCCGAGGGAAACAAGTTCGCGAAGCCCCCTAAATGTCGAACGCAAAAAAATTTTTGTCCAAAGAGACCACTTTTTTTCGTCTCAAGTCAAGGGGGTTTGACGACGTGAATGGGAGTCTCCCCGGGTACATTTTTTTCTCAAAAGGGAACTCGACATTTGGGTTCCTTTTCTCTTCTTTTGAAAAACTCTTTGAAAACGATGTGCTTCTATTTCCACCCCGCTTTTTAAATGCCCGAGAGTCACACAGAACACTTTTCCTTTTTAAAACCCTTTTTCCCCCCGTTTTTTCACTTCCGGGGTCGAAGGACCATTTTACTTCTGGGAGAACCTTCTTTTTTTTTAAATTTTTTCCCCCAGAGGCAAATTTTTTTATTTATAATCCCCCCTGATCAAAGGGGAAAATGGATGGGGAAAGAAAATTGTAAGGTGGGGGAAATTCATTTTGGGGCCCAAAAAAGGTTTTATTCAAAACTCTCGCAGACAAAAAAAAAAGCGGAATTTTCTCTGGGAACGAATAAATTCGGCGATGTTTTTTTGGGAAATTTCACGAGACGTTTTTTAGTTCAGACTCTCAGTAGCTCATTTTTGATCCCCGGAATTCGGCAGAAAGGGGTCTCCGATCGACGCGGGGGACCGTGCTGATTCCTATTCGCGGACGTTTTCCCCATCACGCTCCAAAAAGCGAGACAAAGGGGTTTTTTTGTAGATTCCTCGCTCGGGAACGAAAACAACCGGAATAACTCTCGGCTTTTCCCAAATATTTTCAATTTTACGATTAAAATTTTTGCGCCCAAAAAAATACGTGCAATTTTAAAAATAGCCCGCCTCGCATTTGAACGTATGCGAATATGCGAAATATACCCAAAACGGAGTCTAAAAGTCCCATGAAGACAATAAATCAATTTCAATCAACCAAAAAATAAAAACAAAAATAAATGAAATAACCCTTTTAAAAACCCGAAAAACGGGGCAGAAATCAGAAGGTAAAAAAATTTTTTAAAATTTTTTGAGAAAATTTTTTAAAAATTTTTAAAAAAACCCCTCCCCTTTTTTCGGGGGCACGGCCTTAGCAAATTTTGGGCCCTTTTGGTTTTTTGAGCACCAAATACAATTATACATGTTCAAAATTTTTCCCCAAAAAGGGATGGGCGAAAAAACAAAGCCCAAAAATTTGCATACCTGGCTCAAAAACCCCACGCCAAAAGAAAAATTTGCCTAACATGTTTTTTT
This sequence comes from Nylanderia fulva, assembly GCF_048542155.1. Classification (NCBI taxonomy): domain Eukaryota; kingdom Metazoa; phylum Arthropoda; class Insecta; order Hymenoptera; family Formicidae; genus Nylanderia; species Nylanderia fulva. The sequence goes on from NW_028190915.1 coordinate 19,590, forward strand.
AAGTAAAACCCCACGGGCAACAAGAGCCAAATCGCGGAGGGAAAAACTTTTATCTTAAAAAAAAAAAAAATTTTTTCCCCTTTAAAATTTAAAAATACCGGTGCCCCAAAAGGGCCCCAAAAAATTTTTTTTGGGACACGGAAAAATTTTTTAAAAATTTTAAATAATCTCATATTTGAGTTTAATTTCAATTCCCCCCCTTTAACCCCCCCCCGGGGGAAAAAAAAAAAATGAATGCAAGAGAAAAAAAATAACCCCCAAAAACGTAAAACGGGAATCGAACCCGAGACCTTTCGCTTCCCGGGCGATCACTTCCCCGAGCTATTCAATCCTTTCGATTCTATACTTTTCCTGTTTTTATATTAATTTTGGAAAAAAAGCTTTTTTTTAAGCCGGGCGTGTATCAAATAAAAAGTTTTAACAAGGTTCTGTAATATTAAAAAATTTAAATTTTTTGATAGGGCGGGAAAAAAAGGGAAATCGGGGGTGACAATGCGTTTTTCCCAAAAAAAAAAAATTTTCCGTTAAATTAAATACCGGGCACAAGGCACCACTTTTTTCTTGGCCCGGGCCCCAAAATTTTTTTAAAAGAAATTTAAACTCATATTTGGTTTTTAAATTTTAATCCCCCTTTTTAACCCCCCCTTGGAAAATAAAAAAATAATGCCCAAAAAAAAATTTAGATCCAAAAATCGCTGAACCACCCCGGTTTCGCTTATCGGTCCTCCTCATTCGTCCCGTACGGTCGTAAAATCTCAAAAAAGTGCATCCGACGATGGTGGCCGGGGAAATTTGCGATATCGAATAATCTTTCGCGCGGTCGTGCGGAGCGTCGAAAAGGGACGAACCTTTTCCAAAAAGTATTTCCGTTCGTATTATTTGGGGGGGAAAAAACCCCTAAAATGCCCCCAGGTAAACCCCCCCCGGGGGGGGACGGAAATTTGGGGAAAAAAATTTTTGGTCGCCCCGGGGGTGTCGCCCGTCCCCCCGGGGGTGCCGTCCGTCCCAAGTTACCCGGGCCCCTTTGTGGTCCCCCGTATTAAACACCCCCCTAAAAAAGGGCCTCTCGGTTGCCGCCGCGTGATTTCCATCGGCGAGTTTTTCCCTACCGTAATCCGTCACCGCAGTTTCGTGTTGCGTATCATCCGAATTTTCGAAAATAGTCTGACACGGGGTTTTTGAGAGACACTTTTCGAGTTGTAATGGGACGGGGGCCCCTCATTTCGAGCGAGCGAAAAATAGTAAAAAATTCGTCCAAAACGTTTTACGTAGCTTCCTCGTTGCGGCCCCCGAAAATCGTCTTTTAAGTTTTCCGGAAGAAACCCCGGGCCCCCGGGGTCGCTCCGAGAGATATTCGGCCCCCGGAGGTGCCCCCCCCCCCGGGGGTCGCCGGCCCGGTTTTTCCCCGGGGTGTCCCCCGGCCCGGAGGGCCCCCCGGGCCCCCGGAGGTGTCCCGGTGGGCCCGGGGGTTTCCCCGGAGGGCCCCCCGGGCCCCCGGGGGTTTCCCCCGGGGGGCCCCGTGGTTCCGGGAGGGTCGCCCCCGGGGGTTTTCGCCGGTGGGCCCTTTTGGTTTCCCCCGGAGGTGTCCCCCGGCCCCGGGAGGTGCCCCCGCCCGGAGGTCCGCCCGCCCCGGGGGTGCCGCCCCCCCGGGGGGGTACCGTCGGTTTTATCCTTTTCCCCCCGGGGTTTTTTCTTTTTTTTCCTTTTTTAAAATTAAGCAATTATCTTTTTTGACATTCCCCCTAGGGCTATCTGATTTTTTTTATCGTACAAGGGGGACTCTACGTCGTTCGCTCTCCGGGGACTAGTCTTTTTTGAACCGTTTGGGCGCTCGCCTCAAAAGGGGGCCCCGTGCTAGGACCGTGCTCCCCGCCCCGGGGGGCCCCGGCCCCGGGTTTGGGGTACATAAAACCCCCGGGGTATTCTCCCCCCCCAATTAAGGGCGTAGCCGAGACACCGTGTATTTAAAAGCGGGGCGGCATTTGATTTTAAAATATTTCGAATTCTCAATAAGGGCTGAACAATAATTTTACAATTTTTAAAATCATAGATTTTTTTTTAATTATAATAAAAGTTCTTTATTTCCCTCTTTTTTTGGGGAAAGCAGAATAAAATTGCAAAGTCAAAATAGAAAAATTTCTTTTAAAACGCCCCCCGTCACCCATTTTATCTCCCCCCCAAAAACCTAGTAGTATCTGCTACACGTTTAAACACTATAAAACACATGCGCACCATAACACCCTTTCCCAAAAAAACATGAATAAGCTGTTTTGGGGAAATGTCCATCTCGCACTTTTTTAAAACAGACGGCGTATTGCCCTCCCTTTTTTGACAGCGTGCGGGGTTAGAATTTTAAATTTTAAATTTAAATTTTTACTTTTAAATTTTTTAATGTTATTTTTGAAAAATTTATTGCATAATATTTTGAAAAATTTTAAACGGGTCGTGATAAAAAAACGATATTTGATTTTTCAAAAATATTTCAATTATAAAAATTTTAAAAACCTTTTTATGAGGGGCTATATTTTAAAATTTTTTTAATAGCTTTATATTTTTTTCAGTTGACATCAGCGGGTAGCATTATAAAGCCACTTGTGAGAGGGGTTGGGAAATGGCTAGTTATCATCGCAGCTTTTTGATTATTTAAAACAAGATAAATCTAATATCGTGTTTGGGGGAAAATTTTTTTAAAATTTTTTTCGGCATTTCTTATTGCGGGCCCCCTTTTAACCAAAAAATTTTAAATACAAAATTAAATATTTCTTTAAACCCCTTTTTTTGTATCAAAAAAAAATTTTTTTTAAAATTTTTTTAATCATTTTTTCTTGGGGATTGTAGTGGCAAGGTTTCTTATTGCTATTTCATTGCAACCCAATCTGGCCGTAATACCAAAATTTTTTTCAAAAAATGGTAGTATGACAAAAAAATTTTGATAGATTCCCATGGAATATTAAAATTTTTTGGGGTTTCTCACCACCCCATGGGCACCTACAATTAAAGAACGCATTTATTAAAAATTTTTTCTTCCGTTATTGGATTTTTAAAAAAAAAATTTTTATTAATAAATTTCGATGAAAAATTTAAAAAAGGGGTTTTAAAAAATAGAAAAAAATTCAGTCTCAAAAGGGGGGGGGTTTGGGAAAAAAAGTGGGGGCAGAAAAGGATTCTGGATCATTGACAGATTTCCCTTTTAGTTGTAAACAAAAATTTTTTAAAAATTTTATTTGTTTTTTTATTCCATAAAATCAAAAAAGATAAAAACGACAACATTCAAAACGGGGGTTTTTTTTTTAAAAAAATTGTCAGATAAAGGGTGTTTTGTCGGGCGTGGGCTTTAATCCAACAAAAATTTTTAAAAATTTTTCCAAGTAGCCAAAAAAAAATAAAATTATAGGCCCCCAAAAAAAAATTCAATTAAAAGTAGTAAAAAACCAGTTGATTTATATTTAAAAAAAAAAAAAAAATTAAATTTTAAAAAAAAAAATTTTTTTTTTGGTTTTAATTTTTAACTGTTGCTACATTTTGGGTGTTAAACATTCAATTAAAAAAAGAAAAATAAAAAAAAAAGCTTAAAAATTATACCCAAAAAGCGTATTTTTAAATTTCTATTTTTAAAAAAATTTGAACTTTTGGTTTTTAAAAAGTGCTTTTTTTTTTTGGTAACAAAATAAAATTTTTTTTAAAAATTTAATTTGAAAAATTTTATATTTAATTCAGGGATGTTTATTTTTGTATTTATACAATTATAAATGTACATTTTTTCATCAATAAAATATACGTTCTTTTTATAATTTTTAATTTTTTAAAATTGGAAAATTGTTTTTATTATGGGAAAAAAAAGTGTAGTTGGTCCCCATTTTAAATTATAAAACCAAAGATTCGCACAAAAATTCTATCATCTTTTAAGATTAAAAAAAACTTATAAAAAATAATTTAAAAATACATAAACAAATTGTATTTTAAATTCAAAGCATATAAAAAAATTTTTAAAATTTAATATATAAAAAAAAACCAAAAATTTAATTTTTATACATATAATTATATAAAAATTATATTTTTTATTGTATTCATTTTTTTTTTTAATTTTTCCCCACTTTTTTTTATATTGGTAAAAACAAGTAGATTATTTTTTTGCAAAATTTTTGAAATTAAAAATTAATTAAAAAGAAATTTTTCTAAATCCGAATTTTTATAAAAAAATTAAGAGAGTTGTTTTTATAAAGATTTAAAAAGTCATAAAAAAAATTTTGCATATTGTATATTTTCTCTCTTTTTAAAAAAAATATAAAATTTTTCTTCTTGCGGGTGCTTTAAATATGTTTTTTTTTTGAGGGAGCAAAAAATTAGTAAAACATTGCTGAAATTCCCCCAAAAAAAGGAAAGATAAAAAAATAAAAAATTTATAAATCTAAGCCTTTTAATGCAAGGCAAAAATTGCCTAAAAAAATTTTCTGAAATTTTTTTAAAAAACAAAAACATAAAGAAAAGTTTTCAAAATGTTTTGTATCTACACTTAATTTAAAATGTGCAAATGCCAAAAACAAAGAAAATAATATGGAAAAAGCGTTCTTAATTGTAGGCGCATTGTGGGGGGTGACTGCAAGTCCCACAAAATTCCAATTTCCCCTGGGAACTATCAAATCCTTTTGTCAACTTAGAAATTTTACACAATAATTATGGATAACGGGCCCCGATCTTCAAGACCTGAGCAAAAACCCCTTTCCACTCAATCAAATATAAAAAAGTTTTTTAAAAAAATTTTTTAAAAAATTTTTTTTTCCTTTGAAAATGAAAATTTTAATTTTTTTAATTAATTTTGGAAATTCCAAAATAAAAAATCCCCAAAAAATTTTTATTTGCTTTTTTTTTAAAGATCTTATCATACAAAAATGAATGAAAATTCAAAAAACTCCCCTTTTAAAAAAAGGAAAAAAGGAACCCCTTAAGGCACCCAAAAAAAAAACCATTGCAAACCATACAATAAATTGTATGAAAAAAACGTTTTAAAAACCCTTAAATTTTAAAAAAAAAATAAAAAATAAAAAAAAATTGTCCCCAATGAAAGAAAACTTTACCATGGAAATTAAAAGTTGCAGACATATATAGATCGTATAATAACAATAAAATTTAAATTGCAAAGTGAATTGAAAACCAAAAAAAATTTTTTTTAAAAAAAAAAATAAACAAGATGCCAAGTCCCCCCGCCTGTAAAAAAGGGTTTAAAAAAAAAAGTATTTTTAAGTAAAAAAACTAAAATTGAAAAAAATTTATGTTCTAAAAAATTCTTTAACCGTATCGCGCGGAATGCACGAATACCCCTTCCCCGGGGAAAGGGGAAAAAAATCCCTGCGGAAAATGGGTTTACCTTCGGCGTTTTCTCCGTTCATCAAAAAAAAAAATTTAAAAAAAAAAAAAAAAAAAAAAATTAAAGAGAAAACTAAAATTAATTTGTTGGCCCCCGGTGCGGCAGCCGCCCGTTTTTAATTAAAATTTTGGGGACGTAATCTTTAATTTCCCGGCCTTTTTCTACCCCTTTTGCGGGCGTCAACACGGGAGAGAGAGAGATCGCGAGGGGGAATTTTCCCCCGCTCGGCTAGCCTTGTGCGGTAAGGGTTGGTGCGTGCGCAAAAAATCACCCCAGGAATTAAGTTTTGTAAAACATATATTTAAATTTGGGCAAAGACATGATATAAAATAAAGAAAAAAGCGGGGGTGCACAGACGCACGATTGAGAGTTCGGGGGGGCACTACGCCCGGTGGTTTCCCCGGGGGGGGTTTTATAATCTTTAACAAATTTGCGGGAAAAAGTAATCCCCAAACGAAAAGACATTAATTAAATCGGCGAAAGCGCCAACCCGGGGATATTGCTCCACGGCCGGGCGCGTGGGTCCGCGCGTAGCGCGACAAAAAAGGGCCGGCGTAAGGGGCACCCCGTGCGCGTACATAATTTCCCCAAAAACAAACAAAAGTAATCACGCCTTTTCGTTTAAGCCTTACAACCTCAATACTTTACAAATTAATACTTACATTATCAATACTTTTTAAAGAGCCTGAAAGCGTTTTTTGAGCTCTTTGTTTTTTCCCTTTGAACCATAAACGGGAACGCGTAAATCCGTTTAAATTTTTTCCCCGACAAAGTTTCCCCGCGAAGACTGTCCACGGGGAGAGAGAAAAACGCGGAAAGAAGAGAGTGGATGGGTTTATAGTTTTTACCCAAAGAGTTTCGTTTCGTTAAAACCGGACTCGATAAAAACGAATCTCCCCCCCTTTAAATTTATAATGGCCGGCAAATAAGTCCCCCGGGATACTCTTTAAAGATAATAAAATTTGGGACCCTCCCTCGGGCTACCTTAATTCGGGACCGCAGGAGAACTTGTCTCAAACCCGTCCCCATAACCCATCCTTATGTCCCCCTCCTCTTTCGCTCTCCCTAAGTCGCTTTCCCCCGGACCCCCTCTCTCGGGCGCTCGTAGACAGTCCCAAAACCCGGGGCCCCCAGGAGACACGTCGGTGACCCAATTTGTAGATAGCCACTCGCGGGGGGCCAAACATTTTTGCCGCGCGCGGGCCTCGGTGATCTTGCGGCCGCGCCCCGTAATTTCTACCCGCGGATCCCCGATCCGCGGGTTGCCTCAGGCGTCGTCGCGCAGCGCAGCAGGGCCGCTCCTGCTCTCCTTCGGGATTTTCCCGGGAAATCCGGGGCGGCAGCTCTCCTGCCGGCCCCGTATGCGGGACTCGGGTGCTTGTTTTTTCCCGGTTTGGCCCTCCCTGTTCGCCCTGGAAGGTACAAATTTCAGGCAGTGCACTACTCCGTTTCGTATTTTGGTGAAGAATTTTTAACTTTTTGGGTACCGGGGGATTTCCCTGACGAGGGGTCCCCGTGTCCTGCTTCCTATGCCTTCCCTTTTCTCCCCCAGGTTTTTCTAAACGGCCTTTAACTCGTCGCACATCCTGTGCCCCGAATAATCCTACTCACAAAAAAATGGAAACGCGGAGCAGGGTTTGCGTCCGATCCCCCCGTTTTTGCACGCACCTCTCTCTCCTCTCTTTACTGTCTCGGGGAGCAGAGGGGGGGGGCCCTGCCCCCCCCCCCCATCGGGCCCTTACCCTTTTTGACGGAAAAATTTTTAATTTTTCACGTCCAACTCCCCCTTTCCCCGAAGGACCGGGGAAAAAGGTTTTCCCACCAGGAACCGAGCCGACCATCGCCATACTTTGTACTGTGTCCTTGAAACGATACTGGCGATGACTCGACAGCGCTGGTTCTCTCTCCTCCCTCGACGATTTTCCCAATAAAGCGTCATTGGTAGAGCGAAGGTCTCGCCCCAATTTTTTCCGTGGAAACATGCAAAATTCGCAGAAGGACGGAAAAGAAATTTCACTAAAGGTAGTACTTTGGTGGGCCGAGGCCCTTTCCTGTTTTACTATACTACACAAAAGAAAACCTCACGGCCACCAATCGACAACAACAAAAAAAAACTAGTAAGGGCTAGAAAAAAAAGACCCTTTTTTCCTACTAGGTTCCCAACACTAAAGGAGAGGTGATGGGTTTTTTGGTCTTTTGCATGTCCCTTTGAAACGATTCTACCCGCTAAAACCCGTGAGCTCATAAACGACAGCGTAATATTTGCTAACTCGAACGGCCCTTTAAATTTTTTGGCACTAATTGGGGCGGAAAATTTTTTTTCGACGCTGTGAAGAAACGTGCGTTCTTGAGTACCATATCGTCGTTTTGTACCGAAAAATCGCGGTGTTTTCAGATTGTAATACTGGGACTGCTTTGATAGGCTTGTTCGGCTTCCGGAAACCCAGTCGCCCCAAAGGCGAATACCTTTCCTACGTTTCTGACCACTCAGCTGTTTCTACGGTAGGGTCGACAATTTCATATATCTTGCGCGAAATGGTTTTCCCGGGGGCAAAAATTTTCCTTCCGGGGTTAAAAAACCGGGCGGGGTCCCATCGAGGAGTGATGGGGCGTATTGTAGCAAAAACGAAACTTTCCCAGGCTCATCCACTTCGTTGACCCTTTGGCCCTTCGATAAACGCGACTATCATCGTCTTCACGTACTTTTCACGCTTTCCCGTCGGTTTCGCTTGGGATGATACGGGGGATGGTAGTATTTGTGATTTCGAACCCTTTTGGGCGAAAGTACTAGGAAATGGTGACAATTTCCCTGCCCCCTTTGGGGTCACAAAAAACTTCGGCGAAACCCCACCGCGACAACCCTTTGTCCCAACGCCCCGCGATTTTCCCCCGTTTGCTGCCCTTAGCGCGAAACACTCGATCATTTTGTATAAACCGGATACCCAAAGGGGGTTTTGTGAAACCGGACTTACTTCGAGGGAACGGTTCCCTTAACGGCGGCGCTACTCGGTCCAGGGAGCGTGACCAAAAGCGGTGCCCATTAAAAAACCCCCAGGACTGGCCCGTTCTACATTAGTTCGTTGCAAACCCCCGCACCCTTTCACTAGTCCCTGAATCTCTAAACAGTTCGCCGTAAAACGAACGCTAATCGTGGTAGGTTTTTTTTCCAACCCCCCGGGGGCCCATCGCGGTTCGTCGTGGGGCCTCTCTCAAAAGCGTTACCCCCCACCTTAGCACCCCGAGTTCCACCATCCAGACCTCGCGATCTCGACCGCCGGCTTTTGGTCGACGAAATTAGTTTTTTCCTCACTATCCCAATCTAAACGACGCGCTTTTTGTGGCGACCCCCGTAAAACGTTTCTATACCAGGCATCGTTCGTGGTTTTGCGTTTTCTCGACATCTACAGCGGGGGCAATGGGAATTCGGTGGGCACCCTCGAAAATTCGCGACAACGCTCAGCAAAAGTGATGTAGCGCGCCTTTCCTGTGTAAGGGTTCGTATCGTACTCAAAGCTTAACGCCCTCTCGCAGTCGACCCGTTGGGGGTTTTTTAAGTGGGGAAGCCATGCAGACTGCTATGGGTCGGGGATCAACCCGGGGAATTTAAGCCCCCTAATCGGTCTAAACTTCTTTATAAACCCAGATAAGGCTAGATTTCCCGGGTCCGTCCCGGTGATCTCTTTTTTGGTCGGCTAAGGCTCTATCGCGAAAGCGATTACGGTTTTCTCGTTAATATTGCGTAGCACGGCACCATTCCGACCGAGTAAAGGGCCCTCTGAAGGGCGAACCCGGATCTAAATGGGTCGCGAACGTGGGGGGGGCGGGACACGATACCCTCGAATTTTCCCCAAACGCGTGGACCGGTCGTTGGTCATTTCCCCCCGGTGATCTTTTTTAAAAGGCGCGTTTTGCGGTTCGCTCCGCGGGCGCGAATTGAAAGGATAAACCTCCGATACCAGGCGAATACCCAGAAATCGTCGGAGTTTTTTTTTAAATTCGGGAGGGGCCGTTTCTCGGAATAGCCCGTCCTTCCCGGATCTACGATAACCCTCCTTGCTCACAATGAAACCGAGATATTTTAATTTTTTGGCGCCAAAATGCCTTCCCCGGGATTTATCGTTAATCCGGGGGAGGATCTTTGCAACACGCGATCCACCATTCTAAATGGCTCTTTTTAAAGTGGCGTCACATCACAATATCATCTAAATACGCAAAACATGCGGTTCCTCTCCCGGGCTATCACGTCAGTAACCGTGAAGCGCGGGCGCTCCCTTTAAGCCCTAAAGGCAAACCCGGTAAACTGATACAGGCCTTCCCCCCGGGAAAAGCAAAGGCGGAATTTTTCCGCTTTTATTCCGGGGGGGCCTTGAAAATAAGCTTGCTCAGGTCGAAACGTTTTGAGTAACGGCCGAACGCATTTGGGCCAGTATGCCGTTCAATTCCGCGGTGGGCGTCCTTTTTCGACATCCTTTTTCCTTCCGGAATCCAAACAAAAGCGACTTTCCCCTTGGGCTTTTTGATCATAAACGATCGGATTGCCATCGTATGCGGGGTCGAATCCGCGCCCAGCTTTAAATCACCTCGGCGTGAAGGGCTTCTGTACCTCGGGGACGAGTAGCAGCGCTCCCGATCGGCTTATTTTGCCCGACATCTTCGAAATGCTCGAAAGCGAAGTGAAAACCGGATTCTAAACGGCCCGGAAACCCGCCTTTAAAAAATCTACCTAATTTTTTTTTCCGCGGGGTCATTTCCCGAGAGCCCACAGCACTTTTGGGCAGACCCTTATTATTTAAAAAAGGGTACCTGCACGTTGATTTTTGGAAACATTCCGCGCAGCAAAGTCTACTTACCAAAACGCGCGCAAAAACGACCAAAATACACGGACGCTAGCCGAACAAGGGGAGACGTCGCGGCTTCGACCTGCACTTGAGCGTATCTCGTTCTTCGGTACCTCCGTACTGCCCGTTCGCGGTTCGACTGCGTCGATGACGGGTTAATCGGGATCTCAACCGGCAAAATTTTTTTTAAATGGCCCCCGGCCCGAGGATGGTCTATTTGACCCGAGTCGATAGAGCGCGTAGTTTCGCCCCAGCGAATTCGCATTACGGGAGCTGCGACAGCGTTCGAGCGCCCGCGCCAGTGAGTGGACAACCAAACTGAGCCTCGGGGGTGGTTCCCGCGGGCCTTTCAAAAATTTTTCCGGGATCCCCGGGGCCGCCCTAGTGTTTCCCCCCCGGTTTTCTTTTCCCGCATACCGGGCACTTTTCGCGAAACGTGTTTTCCCGCACGAAACAATATCCGCGGCGGGGGCTCAGCGATGCGTGCATATGGGCCGGCCTTGCCCGAGTTCCAGCTTTTTGCCGGATGATTTCGCAGAATTCGCGTGACTGAGGAGGGCAAACCGTTACTCGTGGAGGCGAGCCCCACTATTCCCGTCGTGCGGAATTAGATTGCCCTTGTCCCCGCGAGCAGTCCTTTTTGCGCGGGGGTTTTCGGCACGTTATTTTGGAGGTTTTCCGCATCCATAGCCGCGACCCCGGGGGGTTTTTTTTAGAACCCCTTCGGCGGGACCCGATACGCGAAACCGGAAATCATCTGTTCCGGCCGGAGGGGGCACGATATCGACTAGCGGCTTCGTACCCCTGCTCCCCTTTGCGTAGCCTGATCTCCATTTAAACAAAATGTAAAGTCGCGCCGGGAAAACGATTTGCAAACGCGCAACAATTTCCCGGGGAGCCGATTAAGCTGTTTTCCAGCTCACAGCGGACTGTCCTCAACTCGCGCCCAATACAAGTAAGAAATCGCAATTGACTCGTATTCCCCCCCGCGGGCCTCTGTAGTCTTTGCGTACGCGATGAAAATCCCGGGCTAAACCCAACCGCGCACGCACGATTTCAAATTCCTTCCATCCGCCACCCTCCGCGCTCGTCCGATACCATATAAAGCCGTGCCCTTCAAAAAAGGGATACACTTGAATATGGCGGATCGGGGGCCCGGGGTAGGGGGGACCCCCCTCGATACCCCCCAATAGGAAGGCTTCCGCGTGCAACCGCAGCGCCGGAGAATTTAAGTTCCACCGCCCCATCATCTGATATACGCGGGCGCGGAATCGTACGACGCCGGGCGCACGAAATTTCCCGGTTTTGGCTCGGCAGTGTAGTAACGGAGCGCAAAAAGAGCTCCGCGAAATCCATTCCGGTCCGAACTCGATCGTCCCTTTATGACGTTCCCGGACTCGATTCGCCCGAAGCGCGATCGTCCCCCCCCCTATCCTCGCCTTCCCTTTCCGGAGTCGGCGGCGGGGTTCACCCTAATTTTCCGCAGCGAAGGCTTTGGTCAGCCGGCACGAAGACGGGTATATTTTCGTTTCAATCCGCGGGATTCTATTTTTCGCGCAATTGTTTTTAACGAAATTCGTGGAGGGCGCGCGACTCTTTTTCGGGGCGGAATCCATTTCAGATCGTTGTTCGTTTGCGTGACGCGCTAAATTGCCGGTTCCTTCGCTAATCAATCTACCGAGCGTCGTTATTATCGGACCGAAGACCGATCCATAGAACATACCCACGAAAAAATAATTTTCCCGCTAAACAGGGAAGAGGAAAAAAAAAACTTGTCCGCGAACCGGACACGCCAGCTAAGACACTAAATAAATATTTGCTTCACGGCTTGACCTTCAGAACTTAACATCGGCGGTCAACAAATAAACAGTGGATTAGTCCGTCGAGAAGCGATGAGCCCGGCGGAGGACAATAGGCCACTCAATATAACGCGCGGTGTCACACATCGAGAAAATAACAAGTTATACACAACAGCGTCCGCTATTGATATGCTAACGCGAAGCGGGAATTCTCGAACAGCCTATGAGTCCGATCGGATCTTTCTCTTAATGAGGTTTTAATTCCCTAGCCCCATCGTGCTGTAATTTCATGGATCTTTTCCGGCACCATACACGTTTCAATCTAAACACTATATAATATCAATTATCGCTGAAAGAACGGATTATCCGCACATTAATAAAAACACATTTTTATATAATAAAGCATGTATAAAATGAGCACATCGTATTATGTTCGGCAGTCAACACCTCTCTCTTATTTCATATGCTTTTATTTATTTTATATAATGGTAGATATTTATTTATTCTAATCCGTACGTGATTACTTGATAAAGATTATTATGATCTCAAAAAGTTTGATTTAACAGGAAACTTCTTTGCGTTTCACAGGGAGCAGCAACAGGATAGAAAAAAATTTAAACATAAGGGACGACAACTGATTGAAACTCTCTCTTGGAATACAGAAAAAGAAGAGGGAAAAAAACGTATATCTAATAATTTTGTAAAGTTATCAGTAATAATTTTTCATCATACGCCTAATAAAAATTTTGTAATAGTTTATAAATTTTCTATTGAAGAGAGTGTGCCGCCGATACAATTTCAAACATCACAAGAAAAATTTTCAATTGATACATAATCCGTCAAGTACATGTTCAGCCGAAGAAGGAAAAAAAAATGTTTGTTCTCGTATGTTAGTTTTCCCCCAATAGTTCCAGATAAGTAAGGGAGAAAGCGAGAGAGAAAAAAAAACTTCTCTCCTTCAAATTAGCTCGTCCGCAACAGATATCTTCAATTTTCCACGAAAGTTATTTTTTTCGCGAAAAGAAAAAAAAAGAAAAATTTTTTTCTCAGTCTTACGTGATGTCGTTAACGTCAACGCAAAAAAAAACTTAATTTTTCGATACTTATTTTACTCATAATAATTTTACAAGAACTTTTATCTTCCCAAAAATCTCCCAACAAAATTTTCCAACATTTATTAATTTTGACGTAGCCAATTTCCTATCTCCCCATTAATTACACACAAAAAAAAGAAAACTTTAATCCTCTGGTGAATTTCAGTTTCTTCGCCACGCACCGGGTCTTCAGGCCTCGACGTTGGGCGCCAATTTGTAACCGTATCCGCGCGGAATTCGCAGCGAATATCCATTCGGTCGCGGGAGGAAAAAAAGTCTCCTGTGGAATATCGGTTACCTTCGGCGCGATCTCTCCGTTGCGATCACAAAAAAACATTTCAACACACAAAAAAAAATAACTAAAGAGAAACTAAAATCTCAATTTAGTTGGCGCCAGGTGCGGCAAGCCCGCAACCGCTCCTCAATTAATAATTTCGCGGGACGCTAAGTTCTTAATTTCCTCGGACCGTTCTGTTTCTCGCCCTTTCGCGGTGCGTCAATCACTGAAGAGGAGAGCGCGACGGCCCTTCCCTCTCGCTAGCCTCTGTGCGGGTAAGGGGTTCGGGTGCGTGGCGTCAAGAAAGCAACCTAGTAATTCAAAGGTAGTAAAACATATATTTGAACTTTGGTTCACAAGACAACATGAGTATATAATCTAAGAAATAATCCGGGGCGTGCACAGCCGCACGATTGAGATTTCGGTGGCACTACTCTGCCGGTGTTCGCCGTGCCGAGTTAGAATAATCTTTAACAAATTCCGGCAACAAAGTAGGGTTCCCCCAATAACGAAAGACGATTAATTAAGAATCGCACGCGCCACCGTGTATATGCTCCACGCCGCGGGCGCGTGATCCGCGCGTATGGCGCGCCAACAAATGGCCGGCGTAAGGGCTCACCGCGTGCGCCGTACATAATTTCCATCACCCAATCAAACTAATCAGCCTTTTCGTTTAAGCCTTTACATTACAACCAATACTGTAACAACATTAAGCTTACATTATCAATACTTTAATTAATATCCCTGAAAGCGTTTATGATGCTCTTTGATTTTCGCATTCGCGAACAATAATCTGCAACGCTAATCGCGGTAATTTTCGCGCGACAATGTTACGCGCCGAAGACTGTCCACGCGGGGAGAGGAGATACGCGAAAACGCAAGAGAGTGGATTGGTCATAGTTTCACCAAGGAGTTTTCGTTACGTTAATACCCGGACTCGACGATAAAGACTAATCTCTCGAATTCTCTAACTGCCGGCAACTAAGTCCGGCCATATCCTCTTAATAAACGATACGTAATTCGGGACCACATCCACTCGGCTCCTAATTCGGGTGGCGACAGGCAGGATGACCACGTCGCTCTCACCAGTCTATACGAATCCTTATGTTCCCTCCTCTTTTCGCTCGCCCTAAGTGCGGCCTTTCCGTCTCTGTACCTCCCCCTCTTCGGCGCATCGCTAGACAGTCCGAACCGGGGGCCCTCAGGAGACACGTCGGTGACCCAATATGTAGAAGTCCACTCAGCGCGTATCAGTCGGCGCGCGCTTAATATATCCTTCCCCGCGGAGTCCTGATCCGCGGGTTGCCTTCGAGCGGTCGTCGGCGGCAGGCGCACGGGCAGGCCGCTCCTGGCCTCTCCTTCGGGAGTCGAAGTCCCCGGGGGCGGCAGCTCTCCTGCCGGCGCTCCGTATGCGGGGACTCGGGTTCTTGTTTGCACCCGAGTGGGCCATCCCCCTGTTCGCCCCGGGAAGGTACAAATTTAGCAGTGGCACCATACTCCGTTGTCGGATATTTGGTGAAGAAATTTTAACTTTGGGCTTACCGGGCATGTCCTTACGAAGGGGGTCCCCGTCTGCCTGCTTCCTAATCCTTCCCCTTTTCTCCCTCAGGTTGCTCTATCGCTGAACTCGGCGCACATCTGTCCTGCCGCCGAAATAATCCAACTCTCAACCAAAAATATGAACTCGGAGCAGCGGGTTCGCGTTCGTCCGATCCCGCGCTTTTCGCACGCACCTCTCCTCTCTCTCACTGTCTCGGAGAGCAGAGGTCCCCGTGCCCTCCCCCGATCGGGCCATTCACCCTTGTGACGGACAATTTCAATTTGTCCCACGTCCCAATCGCTACAAAAAGTATGTCCATATTGCCGAATAATAAACAGTTTTATAAAAAATTAAAATTTAAAAAATTTTTTGTTTTTTGGTACAATTTTTACATGAAAATTTTAAAAAATTTTTATGATTCATTATACGACTCTAAAATGCCCTGCAACTTAATTTTCCACTGGTACAAGTTTCTACTTTCACTTGGCGCAATTTTTTTTTTATTTCATTACTTTTGTTACGATTGTCATTTTTTTTTATAATCGATATTTTTTAACAATTTATTGTACAGGTTTGCAATGGATAATTTTGTTAATGGGTCCCCTTAACGGGGTCCCCTCTTTACCTTTTTTTAAAGAGTACGTCGCGCTCGGCGCGTCGACGAGTCGAGCGATCCGGGACGAGTCTAAAGGGCTTTCTCGAGCCCTCTCGCCCCCCGGCGGTTTTTGTTCGCCGTTCTCCGTCCCCGTCGCCGCCCGCTTGCCGGTCGTTGGTGTACTAAAGGGTAGGAGAATTATATTTTACGTCGCGCTCTCGACGTTGAAAAACGAAGAATAGCGCCCCCGGGTCGAGCAACGTTTGTCGAGTCGCGACCTGACCGAGAGAACATTTTAAAAAAATGGTTGTTGGAAACCACGAAAATATAAAAAATAGTACGATCGTCGCAGAACCGCCGGGCCCCCAAGTTTTCATTTGGAGTTGCGTGTCTCGCGAGAACGTACGTTGACCCGCGTCGTCTCGTATTCCTCTTCCGCCCGGGATACGGTCTCAAAATTATAATGTAATTTATTTAAATTACTTTTATTTTTTAAAAAAACATATATACTTTTCCAAAAAAATTAAAAAAATTTATTATATATGTCGTGTGGGGGTGTTATTTCATTTAATACACCCCCTTTAAAATCACATCTTTAACATTTAAAACTAATCACAACATTATAATTAAATTTTAAATAAATCATTTTTAAAGTTTTTTTTTTTTAAATTCAGTACACTTTTCAAATTTAAAAAAAAATTATAAAATTTGTTAAAAACTTAAATGTGCAAACTTTTAATATATAGGCATTAAAAAATAAATAGTGATTTTTAATTTTTTATGCTACAGCTACGCAAAAAATCAAAAATACTTAGAATTTTAAAATTATTTAATTTAAACTGTATATATTATTAAAACTTTTCTCGTTTTATACTATATTTTAAAAATAATTTTTTAAAATTACTTTTTGCACTTACACTACCCTATTATTTATACGAACCTTTTAAAATAAAAATATATATAATTACGTGTAGTTTACACAAAATAAAAAAAGTTCATAAAAAAAATAAACTCTAAAAAATCTATAATAAACGTAATAATAAAAAACTTGAAATAAACGAATAAAAAATTTTCAAATTTTTTTATTTATTATTATTAAAATTTTTTCTATTTAATACCGCCTTTTTTGTTTAGACTCCTCATTTTCGCATCCTTCTTTTTTTCTTCCTTTTTTCCTAAAAGAAAAGTGTTGTTATACAGGTAAATAATAAATTCGCAATAAATATTTATCAAAAAAACAATAAATTCTTAATGTTTTTTTAAATTTTTAAAAAAAACAAACACGCAAAAATAACAATGTGCATGTGTTCCCCTCTTTAAAATCAGTTTCTTATAAAAAAAAAAGTTTGAGATATGATATAAAATAGTTAAATTTGGGTTTTTATATATAACTTCAAATCCGGCAAACCGCGGCTAAAATTTTGCCACGCCCCTTATACCCCAACTTTCCCTTTTTTGTTAAATTGTTCTTGAAGTTCGCGCAGCACTAACAAAAAGTTTTAAAACATTGTGTGGGGTTTAGATTAAAAAATTAAAGCGACTTAATTTTATATATATTATGTATTTAATATATAAATATTTAAAAATTTAATCCATATACAATTATTGAAAGAATTGAGTTTTTAAAGCACTCCAATAACCGCAAGAAAGCTAATTTAAAGTGTCAAAAAAGGGCAAAAAAAAATTTCTGTGATTAAATTTTAATCTTCATGATACTATAAAGGGAAATTTTTTAAAGGGTTTTTCAATTTTGCCCACCCAACTATATTCCTTGAATTTATTTGTTAAAAAATGGTTTTTTACATGTACGAAATCACATCATGATGATCCTTACCTCCTAAAAAGCTCAATTGTCTTGTCTAAAATATAAAATATTTAATTAATATTAGTTTATGATCTAAAAATATCAAAATAATAAACATTTGTTTTTCTCTTATAAAAAAAGTTAACATACTTTTCTTTTAACTTCTTTAAAATTATTTAACATTATATAAATAAATAAATATGTCCAAATATTGCTTTTTATAAGACATTTCAATAAAATGTTTCTAATCGTAAGTATAAACTGATAATATTTTGTATATACCATTTCTGCAGCAACACATTTGTTTTTTTAATTGATTATCAATTCTCTGTAATTGTTTCTACGGTATCTGCTGGCAAATCGAAATCATAATGTTCATTTTTTTTTAAATCCGTTTCCTCATTTTTTCTTATGTGATTATCCAACTTTATTAAAACGTTCATCAATTGTTGTAAGATTTAACAATACTGCATTTAGTTTCCTGATAATTAATTATGAAAATCTGCAAAAATAATTGACACATATTATTGTATATCTACTCATTGTCAGATTATATAAATATTACGAATTATATACCATTTTAATATATGTTTACAGTGATATAAATAAAAAAAGTTAAAACTTATAATATAATATATATATATATATATAGGTAAGCTTTTACAAAATTTAAAATTAATAAACAGATATATTTTTACCTACATCAATCTCAGCATTACAAGTATCGGATGTAGATATGTATCTGAATTTTGTGGAACAGGTCATCTTTATTTGCTGTTCGCTGTTCTTGTGAACTTATAGATTTACTATATGTAACTGCAGACTTTTTAGACTGAATATTAATTATTTTTTCATTACTTATTTGTATCGGAGGCTTAGTTAGTTTCTTATAATTTTTATCAGTGGTTTTTTTATTTCATAAGTCATTTTGCTTTTTATTTAAATCGTTTGATATATTAGAAGCTTCATCTAAATCATTGTTGTGTCAGTTTCTATCTGAATTATCAGAAGAACTTGAAATTTTTTTACTCGATTCATTTTCTTATCACCTTGTATTAATGGTTGTCTTTATTTCACAGATTTTGCTCTATTTATTGTTAAAGCTTTTGGTGTATTAGGAAAATTATCTAACTCTAAATCATTGCGAGTTTTTAATTTATTGATGCTTGTGTCGCTTGTATCAGAATTATCAGGAGATGAACCTGTATTTTTTTTGCTCGTTGATATCTCGATTTTTTGAGGTTATTTCCATCATCACCATCTATATCGGATATTTGTTCAGCTAATTTAAGTTTGTCTATAGCTTTATCATATGTATCTAAAACGTATAAAATTTTTGAATATTAAAAATTAGATTTTTGTTTTTATATATTTATAATCAAATATCACTTAAATTTAAATTTTAATATATACTTTTAATACATATATATTATAATTTTAATTTATATAATTTTGATAAAAAAATAAAATACATTTTTTATATTACTAACCGCTGCTACCAAAAATACGGATTATTTTATATAATTGCCAATCATCAGAAGGAAATATTCTTTTTCATAATTGCTTTATTTATCTTAATTGACTTGTATATGATGGCATTTACATTCCTTATTATTTTCAGTTAACCATTCAGAAGGAACAATTTGTAAACCATCTTCGAACTCCACAATATTATACGCCATAATAACTGTAAATAAAAATTGATCAGCATTGAAATTATAAATAATCTATGATGTAAATAATATGATAAAAATGTGACGATAATAATAATAATAATAATAATAATAATATTTGCAATTTATATTAGAGTATTATAATTACGTTTAATTATTTAATTACAAATGCAAATTAATATTAAACATGTATTATTCAGTTGTGTGTAACATCGGAAATATAATATAATTTTTTTTATAAGGCATTTTCAACATTTTTGCTCTAATTTTATCAAACTCCCATGTCTGAAGATGAGAATATTCAGACATGATAACAATATTTAAAGTTAATGACGAAATAGGCTGTGTATATAAATCTTCCACTAACACAAGTACTTGCCAATAGCATACATTTTATTGTCATTAGATTTAATGAAATTTAAAATTGACATTATTTGTCCATTTTCAAAAGAAATGCAATTATTTTTTGGATCATCACAGTTAATATAATATTGATTATTGCAAAAAATTTTATATTGTTGTACAGAAATGAAATCTTCGTAATAGGACCATCACAATGAGAGCGTGTAAAAACATTTTTTCCATATCGTATGAATTTGAATATATTTGAATGTTTCATTATTATGTATTGTCTCAATTTCTGCAAATCTTCTTGTTAATTGCTGTAATGGTTGGTTAGTTTTACGAATTAATTTCTTTAACGTAGACATATAATTCTCAAATTTAAATGCACTAAATTTATCCAGAGCACCAAATTGTTTTACGTCTGCAGCAAGATGTAATAAAATTATGAATATTATGTGAAATATATTTAGAACCGTAGATAACTTGAAATGATTTTACAAAATGTTTTAATAAATTTTCTGCATATTCTATAATAGAAGTTTGATATGTTAGAGTAGGATGTGCAAGAATTGTGATTGCTACATGTAATGTTAGAAAATTTAAATATACATTTTCTTGTAGTATTCCTTTCAATATAATAGGACCTGTATATAATAAAAATTGCCGATATTCTGTGGCTTTCCAATGTTTGATATACTTTAATGATCTTGGTTTTCGAGCAAAATCAGAAGGAATATAATTGCGTAACTTTATTAGTTTCTTAGAAATTTGTTCTTTGTCTGAATTTGATAATCTTATCTTAAGTGGTTCCTGAAAGCCATAACATAATAAGTTTACGCATAACACCCAAACATACCAGGTGCATATAATCTAGTGGCACATTTGTAACTAAGCCTAGATTTGGTATATTTTTTAAAATTGTGTCACCAGTTTGATAATCAAGATTATAAGATCCAGTAAAAAATTCTTTATCATTACGTAACATCATATTAGATGTGTATGGAAAACATATATGTCCTTCTATATTATCACCTTCAATAATGCATTTAGTGCAACTATTATATCCAGTGTGTCCTTTTACATTTAAAATAAATGATTTAGCAGGAGCGTCACAAATTATTGCTTTAATTTCGACTTTTATGATCTGTCCCTCATAATCAATCCCATTATTTATAAAAGCAATAGCATCACCTACAAACATTTTTAAAACTCATTTGCATTTTTTGGTTTTCCTTCACCATAATATAAGGCAATGACATATACATTGTTTATAATATTATCTGCACATAATATTGGCCATAAACTCTTTGTGGAAGACTTATATATAGGTAAACCATCAATATTTATAAATAATTGAATGTTATCAAGAGCAAAATTCAATCTTTTACGTTCTTCAATAATTTTTAGAAGAGCTTTTTCGAGACCTAAGTGGCAGTAATCTCCGTTTTCAATTTGTATAATTTCAGTTGATTTAGGAGTTTGCAATAATGTACGTGGATCTTTAGGCAAAGTATAATTAGTGTGTGTTTGCAATATCTGTAAAAGGTGACGGAGTGATTTGAGTGATATCTTTTCTTCAATAGCCCATTTACTTATGTCATGTATAAAGTTTCGTTATCATTTAAACACAGATTTTCATAATTGTTATCGACTATAGCTTGCAGCTTATTTGCATCCGTGTAATTTTGTATCATACAGGCATTATTTTCATTCAGAAAGTTAATATTATTTTCATCATAATATTGATTTAGATTTCTATCTGAGTATACTTTATCAGAATCACATAAAGACGAAGCATTCTCATCAACAACAATTAGTTGATCATTATTATTATTAATTATTGCCATAGAATCCGCAGAATCAGTCTGATGAGTTATCATATTCATATCTGTTACTGTGTTTCTTGCAACTAATCTTCGTTTATGTCTTGCACTATAAAATATTGAGTGTTTTCGTTTGCGACCCATATTTTTCACAAAATATATTTTTTTTCCTAAATATACATATACAATGAAAAAAAGATATCTTGTTACAATAAATATGAAAAAAATATAAGACAAACATAAGATAAAAAATATTGTATATACTAACCTTAATTTTTATGTTGATGTTTTTCACTTTGTTAAATCACTTCTTATTGCTAAGTGATCTTCTGAGATCACTTATTTTGAGTCAAAATGTCCTCTTATGCAAATAAAAAACACGTGCTGGTACACCAACAGACTGCGTATACGCTGCAGAGCGTTTTGGGCAACGTGTACGCGCCTACACGGTCACGCTTGCATTAGGATTAGGTAAGATTAGGTTACATTAAGTAGCGTCCATTAACGGTGACGTGTTGATTCTTTTACTTTTAGAACAAATCAACGTCAAGTCTTGACAAGATGACAACTTAGCAGTCATTCTGCTGAACGCGACTATTTTAAAGAAAAATATTTCAAATAAAAGTTGTTTGATTCAAAGGAGGTCATAAAGTAGATGATGCCCTTTATTTGATGAATATTTTAAGAGATATTTGAAGTGGTGTACGTGTTATTTTAAATTGGACACCCTAATATATATTTAGTTATAGCAGTAATAAATATAAATAAATAAATATAAATTATTTATTAAATATATCATAAATTAAACTTTATTTTTCTAATTTTAATTGTTGATCGTCACAGCACAACATCTTTATGATGTCACTGTGACATTTTCTTGCTATGACAGATTTTTTATCATTATTGTTACATTTCGTGATATACTAGTTATATCAATGTGACATTTTTGATGATATCACTGTAACATCATAAAGATGTTGTGCTGTGACGATTAAATATATATTTTATCGTCACAGCAGAACATCTTTATGATGTCACTGTGACATTTTCTTGCTATGACAGATTTTTTTATCCTTATTGTTACATTTCGTGATATACTAGTTATATCAATGTGACATTTTACAATGATATCACTTCAATTGTGATTAATGATATCACTGTTACCTTCCAATAATCTCACAATGACATCACAGTGACATTACATTTTTTTGTCACCTTGTGACTCTATTGTGAGCTTATTGTGATGTCACTGTGACATTTTTTGCTATGGGGGATATAATTAACTTATAAGATACATAATAACACAAATCGCTAACACAACTAATATGGTCAGTGCTGTTAATGTGGGCAATAAGAAGTTTTAGTAATATATATAAGTTATCATCTAATTGCATTCATTTATCGCTAAATAATTTTAATACAAGCCAACATTTTAATATAAAAATATTAATTTCTCTTTGATTTTAACGTAAAAATAAAAAATTCATGAATACACTAAATACACAAGTAACTATTATTGTGATACTTAAAAAATGATAAAACTTATTGACGTTGTTGCTTTGCCTGTAAAAAATAAAAGTAATAATAAATATGTTGTTATATCGAAAACTAAAATATACAAGTAAAACGTAAAACATACTAGTTCTCTGTCGTAGCGCGTTTTTGAGTGCCTTAACCAAGCTGACACATAGTTCTGAAATTGTTTATCTGTCAAAAATGGAAAGTGTTTTCTAGTCGATCCTACAAATGTAACAAAAAAAAAGTTAATATAGTACCGGTACAATTATTATGCTATTAAAAGCATTAATTTTTTATAATTATATATTTTTACATTTCTATATACGTTTTAAAATGTCCATAATTATTAGTGTGTTCACTTCGAAGTTGCCTTTGCGACCCATCCAAGAACATTTTGTACCCAATTTATTAGTAAATATTTTTTCTAGTCCAGCTTTTATTTGATCGTGGGGAGAAGTGCCTCCTAATAAATAGACAAATGTTTCCTACGAAAAAAATGTAAATACATATATATATATATATACAATTGTTCGAGCCTTTTCTGGTAAATATTGAGCATCCTTTTTGTCTATTTTAATTTCAATTAAAGTCAGTTAGTCAGAAGGAAAAAGGGTTAAATATATATTTTTTAAAAATAGATATCAGTAGTTTTGGCATATTCAACAATGGTACAATGAAATTATAATGAATGTTATAAAATAATCCTAGTTTAATCAAGCTTGAACAATCAAAATTGCTTTTGAAAGCAATTTCTTTCTAACCATTTACATTATTTTACCAGCTCGAACCTTGAATTTTGTCTCAAATATTCAAAAAACAAGAAATAAGAAATGTAGACTATTTTTACCATTTGTTTTTGTCCTTCCTCATTAGTTTTTAATGCGATGTCGAAATCAAGTAATTTTGTAAATTTCTTGAAAGGTTTGTTCGGAATAAGAGAAAAAGTACTACTACAGCTTGAACCAGATGCTGAGAGCAGTGGAAGCGAATTATTTGTACGCTCTAATTGCTTTAAAAATGCATTTTGTTGTTCCAATAATTTTTTAATCGCAATCGTGTTTTGCAGGATTGAAACAATATTCTGACTATCTGAAATATAAATTTACAAATTATATTACTATAAACAAAAGAACAATAAATATGAATGATTACCTGCTGGAAAATTTTCAAAAATGATATCGGTTGGTATCATATTATTTACTGGATTAACAGCATCTTTAGGATCTAAATAATGGAAATTTTTAGTATCATTATTGTATTTATTTAATATTAAATTAATAAATTAATAGACACTATATATATATTAAGCGGGATTACTTAAAATCGACTTGTATTGTTTAATACCTTATTGTACCAAAAATTATTTGTTTATACCTTCATCAGAAGTTACATGGTCTTCAGAGGCAATATTATTCTTTTTATTTTGACTCACGTTTATTGCTGTTTCATCCATATTTTCGATATCCTTGTCCAAGTTTTGGTTATCATCATTAATCAAATCTAAATGTATAAAAAATTACACTATTAAGCATTACTTTATTTGCAAGTTAAAAAAATAATGTTAAAGATTTATAAAAATAATATATATATTTATTTATTGTTATACCATTTGTCAACTGTTCATTTTCTAAATGCAAATCCATGACAGTCATTAACGGAGATGGTGTCATTCGCGGATTTGAATCGTCATCATTTAAGTTGTTTGCTGTAACTGGTTGGAATGTTTTCTTTTTTCTTTTCCCTCGGCCTAATTGCGAACATGATGTATCTGATGTATCGGTTCGAATTTTTTTATGTACAACATCTATAGCTTCCTTATATGAATCTGTAATTACAAATTATTTTATTAATTGTCTATATATATACATACATTTGTATTACATGATTTATATAAGTCTTTTCCATAACCGTATTCATAAATATTGGGAAGTTATGATTTGATATATTAAATACAAAAAAGTCATTTTTTTAATATAAAACATGTTTAATTAA